>NC_056731.1:760704496-760746996 GCF_019279795.1 Protopterus annectens | reverse complement strand
GTGTTTGAGGATATTCCTGCAGATGTCCTGATAGGGAATGACTTTGATGATGCAGTGACACATAGTCAGGCTTGTAGGTCCAGTAGCCTGGAGGAGACCCAGACAGCTCTCATACCTGAAGCTGGGACTGGTGTGGTGGCTGTTTCAGAGAAGGAGTTATCCTGTAGCAGTAAGTCTGAAAGTGAGCCACAGCCGCTGGCAGGTACTGATGCTCCCTTGGACATGGTGACTACAAGGACAGAGGGGAGTGATGATACCCAGATAGATACTGAGGTACAGTTGTTGGAAGTTACTAGGCTTCCTGTGGAAGGTGTGCTTGGGAGGGTCACAAATGTAGAGTTGAGACAGGCTCAACTTACGGAATCTACATTACAAAGCTTGAGGGAGATGGCTAAGGAAGCACTTGACCCTCAAGGAAGTCTGTATACAGGAACAAAGGTTTGTTGTTTAAAGGGTGGCTCCTGAAGGTGGGCTAGAAGGCAAAGTAGTATGGCAGTTGGTAGAACCTGGAGCCTACCATCTGCCACTTCTAGTTATAGTCCCTAATATTCCTTGTGCAGGTGATATTAAAGTAGAGAAAGAAGGTTTGCTGTATAGAAAGTGGACTCCTAAGGGAGGGCTGGAAGGTGAGGTAATAACGGCAGTTGGTAGTGCCTGGAGTCTACAATCTGCCACTACTAGTTATGGTACTTAATAGTCCTTTTGCCAGTGATATTAATTTAGAAAATGTGGCAAGTGCTTTGGTTTAGAAATTTTCTGCAGGGTATGTTCTCCAAGGGAGATACTGACTAACCAAGGTGCCAACTTCATGACAGGCCTACTGATTTGTTTGTGGAGGCACTGTGGGGTGAAACATGTAAAGGTCACCTCCTACTATCCCCAGACTAATGGTCTTGTAGAGAGGTTAAACTCCACATTAAAGACTATGCTACAGGCATTTGCAGACCAGTTTAAAAGGGCAGAGTTAACCATTAAATCCAGTAAGGGTCAGGTGGATATGGCGGAGGTCACTTACTTAGGAAACAGAGTGGGTAGTGGTAAGATTAGCCCAGAACCTGTCAAAGTACAAGCTATTCAAGCGTGGCCAGTTCCTGTTGCTACAAAGCAAGTGAGAGTATTTCTAGGGACAGCAGGGTGCATAGAAAATTTGTGCCCAGTTGTGGTGCAGTGGCTGCACCTCTTACTGACCTAAATAGGAAAAGTAAGCCAGATAAGGTAGTGTGGACCACAAATTGTGAGCAGGCATTTCAAAAACTTAAGGAGATTTTGGGAGGACACCCTGTGTCAGCCAGCCCAGATTATAGTAAAGAATTTGTTGTGCAAGTAGATGCATCAAACTGTGGGGTGGGGGCTATGCTCAGACAAGTTTCCACAGAAGCAGAAGAATGCTGCAATGGCTTTAATAATGCCAATGCAAATGGATTGCCCAGCAGAGGATGGGTTGATATTCCCAAACAAACCCAGTTTTCTCATGCTTCCTTTTTCAAGGATCACTTGAAAACCTTGCTTAAATCATGTGGGGAGAGAAATGTGATGAAATTAGATACTGTTATTTGTGCTAGTTTGTCTCGCTGGGTTTTGTATATAATTTTAGATTGTCCTGTGTATTGTATGCCAGCATGACTAGCTATGATACTGTAAATAAGTTCTTACATTTTGATTTATGACCTGCTTGAATAGAATGTTTTAAAGACTTGAACAGTGTCCTTTTACATTTCTAACTGCACATGTTTGTGAAGAGGGAGATTCTAATGACAAACTGTCTCAGATTCAGCTGATCAGCAGAAAATGTCATTGTAATGTTGACAGTTGATATGTGTTACTGTCAGAAGCTAAAAGACAGGAAAGAACTTTTAGAAAACAGCTGTTGGTTGAATTTAAAAATATGAAATGAAAAATAGAACTGGAACAGTTGACAGTTAGGCTAGTCTATAAAAGAGCCTGATGAAGACAGCTGTCAGTTGTCAGTTACATTTGTCAGTTGATCACAGATGAACTGTACAGTGGATACTCAAAAAGGAATCACCTAGAACAGTAAGCCTCCCATTGCTCTGTTGTAGTAATTTACTTTAGGAAATTATAACTAATCATCTAGATCAGTTAGAGTTTTTCTGACTGTTGGATCTCTATCCTACATTATTGATTTTATTTTCCTGGTGATTGAGTTCTGTTTATTTATTGGGAATTACTGTTTTATATTTTTAAATCATTTTGCTCAATATTAAATATTTTTATTAACTTACACTATGCCTGGTCAAGCAGTGTTTTTTCTTTAGTGATTTGAGAGCGCTTACACTTGCTTTGATAATTCCCAGAGCCACTCTGAAAGCCTGTCTGCTTAGGTCATTTGCTACTATTTGTTTTAATATTTCATTTTCATAACTGGATACCCCTTCAGAAAGGCATGAAGACACTCTAATTGGTGTCAGCATTACCATATTATTTTGGGGAAGGGACACAGATAGAAATCTGGTGTCAGGCTTTCCCAGAAGTGTTTTGGATATGTGAGATTTAATTTATTTAAGTGTGAGTATATCAGAGGTCTTAAACTGTGGCACATTGCTCTGAAGTGTGTAATAAGGAGTTACATTAGGGGTGGACAGAAGTATACAGTCCAGTCCTAGCTACAGAACATGTTCTTGTTGTGCTCACAGGAGAAAATTATGAAGTATTACTTCTGCTTGAGTGACAATCTCAAACTGGAATCAGTAGTGAGGAATGAAGAATGGGATGTTGGCATAATGGTTAAGGTGCTTACCTTACAGTCACAAGGTGCAATGTTTGATTCTCACAGGGGGTAACTAGCTAGGCTCAAAATAGCCCACAAGAGCAGTTAGCTTAGTACTAATCTATGAACCTATGAACCTTAGTTACTGACCCAGGTTAGTGGGAGACATCACATTATTTGTTGGCAGTCCAGTGGGATATTAAATGGATGACACAAAGTGGAGTACACAAACGGGTAAGGTGGAGTACACTTCTAACTGGTTAGGAGGGAGTACACTTCTAACTGGTTAGAAGGGAGTACACTTCTAACTGGTAAGAGGGGAGTACACCTCTAACTGGTAAGAGGGGAGTACACTTCTACCTGGTAAAGGAGGAGTACACTTCTAACTGGTAAAAGGGGAATACATTTCTAACTGGTAAGAGAGGGAATTGGCTTTCCTAACTGTAAGGGGGTACACTTCTAACTGGTAATGGGGAGTATCATGCTGCAAGCCCAGCTATCCTGAAATTTTTAAATAATTCTATGTCATTTTTGAATAATGATATGATTTATACAGAACCATATGTTATGTACTGAGCTTCAAGAATGTACCACAGCATACCCTGCTGTAACATAGAAGATTAACCTGCAGAACTTAAGAATAGTTGAGGTTGTTACTTTATAGCTGGGCCATAAACAAAAGATGTTATATCTCAGTTTCTGTTCAATAGCAGACACAATGTCTAGAACTAAAAGTTTTTCTATTGTCTTGAAAGAGAAGTAATTACTAGGTTTCAAATGTAAAAGCTGTTTTATTGCTTTATGACTTCCTAGCAGCTGCAAATATCTGACAGATATGTATTGCTCACACAGAGATATTAAAATTCTGTTAAGTTTCTGTTTAGCTTGGGAACTGAAGTCAGGTGACAATAAGTGATGTCATCCAGGCTAACCCAGCAGTAAATTGTGATATTAATTTAAGAACTCTCTCAGAGAGAGACTGTGCATTTTGTATTTTGTCTTGGACCTAGCAAGAACATCCACTCATCATCACCATAGATGGGAGTATAGTAGATTAATTTAGATGTTTTCTGTATTTATTTGAGACTGTCCTGCAATGTTGTTTTAAAATATTTCCTGTGATTTTGAACTCTGACTTTACTGTGTTGATTTGACTGAGTATTGTCTTGTTCTTTTATTATTTATTATTAAATATATTTAAACCTATCTTTGTGGCTGATATTTGTGAGACATATTTAAGCTCTTAGATACTTGCATTTGTATTTGGTGACACTGTACAGAACACTCCTAAATAGCCTTTCTCTTGGTCAAAACTACCATTTGGATTAATAGTAACATTACACAAAAGGATTGGACACCCTTTGGTAAGGGCCTTAAAATAGCTGATAAGGGGTTCTGGTGGCAGTGATAACTACCTTATAGTCTGGGAAGACGGGGACATAGCTAATAAACCTGTGCCAGCCTTCCCCAGGTATGTGTGTGTGTAAAACAAATCTCAAAGTGTGTGGTGTCAGCTACTTGGGCACTGGTTGGACAGAGAGAGAGTTAGAGGACCTGGCTTGGAACCCTGGCTAAGGTCTCAACTCTGTAGCTGTGCCAGTGGGGAGTCTTATTGGGGATCTGGAGAAAGAGGGAAAAAACAGCCCCAGACTGACTGTGGTCTCTATGTGCTCTTAAGGGAAATTGAATTTTACTGTGTGTACTTGTCATCCTCCCATTGTGTATGTCCCTCAGCTGTTGCCACTGGTGAAGACTGAGGCTCCTTGATTACTGGGCCACTGCAGGGGCATCACATATTAATTGGTAGACAGTGGTGGGATAGCCACATTACATATTAATTTGCAGACAGTTGTGGGATATCCACATCTCATATTAATTGGTTAACCCTGGTGGAATAGCCACATCACATATTGCTTGGCATGTAGTGATTTGGATATTGAATCCCTGTAGTCTTTGTACAGTGGTCATTGAAGGTGCTTGTACTCTCAGTCAGCCACACAGTAAACATTCAGAGTTTCACATCACAATTGTTTTATTTATTTATTTATTTATTTATTTATTTTTGTTAGCTTAGTTAGTCAGGAAGAGCAGGCAAGCATGTCAGCAGAGACGTATGGCAAGCTGACAAAGAGCCAGTTGGCTGAAATGTGCCAGGCTAAAGGACTGGTACATGCCAACCTGACTAAGGCAGAAATGATTGTAGCTTTGGGCACAGCTGCATTGCAAACCAATGATCAGGACGACAACCAGGCTGGCCTTGGAGATGTACAACTCTCAGAAAATGGACAGCCCATCCTTCCTACAGATGACTTAAAAATCCATCTGGAGTTAAAGAAACTTGAGATGGAGGCCAAGCATTTAGAAATAGAAGCAGCAGAGAAACTGAGTCATCTTGAGGATGAGGAAAATGAGAAACCAAGACATCAAGAGGCTGAGAAAAATGGGAAACTGTGACATCTAGAGGCTGAGGAGAAGGAGAGGCAGAGGCAACATAAGAAGGAGATGCTGACTCTTCACCAGAGTCATGGAGGTAATGGGGAAAGGAGTAACTGAACCCCAGAAGCAACAAAGATCAGTAAGTTTCTTCCACAATTTACAGAGGGGGATAATTTTGATAGTTTCATTCATATGTTTGAAAGGTATGTAAACAGTATAAGGGTATAAGACCAAGGGCTCTGAGTATGGTTCCTGACCCCCTTACTCCATGGTAAAGCTGTAACTGTTATTTCTAAATTGTCTGATACTGATTGCTTAAATTATAATATTGTAAATAAAAATGTGTTTTAGAATGCTTTAAGTTAACACCTGAAGCTTACAGAAAAAAGTTTTGTGAGTATAGACACAAGGCAGATGAAAGTGTGCGTGAAGATATTGCTGAACTAAGCACTTATTTTCATAGATGGGTGAGTGGATGTCAGGTCACCACTTTTGAAGGGTTGGCAGACCTTTTGGTGAGAGAACAAGCCCTTAGCACTTTACCTGAGGACATGAAAATCTGGTTAGCTAAAAGACAGTGCACTACTGCAGATGAGTTGGGGAAGAACGGAGACCTATACCTAGAAAGTAGGGCATCACTGCACAGGAAAGGGACACTCAGTGCTGTTCATCGGTCTAAGGGAACCCATGGTGGGCAGCCCAGACTGCCCCAACAGAGTCCGCCAGTAGCAGGGAAAGCCACTAGTCCAGGTACACATCCAGGACCAAGGGCTAAATGTTTTAAATGCAACCAGTGGGGCCATGTAGCATATAGATGTCCACAGAAGTAAGGTGGGGAACAAAAGGTGGGAGAGCCAGTAAGTGGGAATGACAGAATGCCAGCAGTAGGTTGTCTCGAGACAACAAGGGTACCAAACTACCACAAGGGGATATATCCTATCTTAGTAAATGGGAAATAGGCTATTACTAAGAGAGACATGGCCTTTGTCCTAACCATTATGAAGTCTGCAATGGTTAAAGAGGAGCACTACTTGCTTGGGCAGTCTACTCCAGTCAGAGCTTTAGAAGTGACACCATTCTAAATACCTTTGGCTAGGGTTCATCTTGGCTGGGAGGGTGGAAAAGGAAGCCAGCAAGTATGTGTGCTTGAGGATATCCCTGCAGATGTCCTGTTAGGGAATGATTTTATAATGCAGTACCCTGTGTGCATGCAGTTTCACGCAGTCAGGCTTGGAGACAAGCATGTCGGTCTGATAGCCTGGGCGAGACCCAGACAGACTGCACACTAGCAGCCAGGACTGGTGAGGTGGTTACTTCAGGGAGGGAGCTACCCTGTAGAAGTAAGACTGAAGGTGAGCCACAGCTGATTGTGGGTACTGATGTTCCCTTGGACAGAGTGACTGCAAGGGGAGAGGTGAGTAGTAGTACTCAGGCTGACAGTGAAGCACCAGTGTAAGACAAAACCAGACTTCTTGTGGAAGGGGAGCTAGGAAGAGTTACTAAGAGAGAGTTGAGACAGGCTCAGCTCTCAGACCCTACATTACAAAGGCTGAGGGAAGTAGCTAGTGAGGCATCTGATTCTCAAGGGAAGGGAGAATCTGTAAACTGGGACAAAGGGTTACTGTATAGAGAGTGGACCCCTGAGGGAGGGCTAGATGGTGAGAGAATACAGCAGTTGTTAGTGTCCAGAGCCTACCATCTGGCACTTCTAGCTATAGCCCATGATATTCCCTTTGCAGGTCATATGGGCATAAAACATAGAAAGAGACATAATATGCAGAGCTTTTATTGGCCTGGGATTTCTAGAGCTGTAACAGTGTACTGTAGGACCTGTGAGCAGTGCCAAAAGGTAAGCAAGGCAGGAGCCAAGGTGAAAGTTCCTTTGATGCCTTTGCCTGTGATTCAGGAGCCATTTCAGAGGGTTGCTATGGATATTGTGGGGCCTCTAAGTACCCCAAGTTCCAAAGGGAAAAAGTATATCCTAGTGGTGGTAGAGTATGCTACCAGATACTCTGAGGCAGTGGCTCTGTCCTCCATTGAAGCAGAAAAGGTGGCTAGTGCTTTGTTAGAGAATTTCAGCAGGGTGTTTTCCAAAAGAAATACTGACTGACACAGGTGCCAATTTCATGTCCAGACTAATGGTCTTGTTGAGAGGTTAAACTCTACACTCAAGACCATGCCATGGGCATTTTCAGACCAGTTTAAGAGGGAGTGGGACAAATATTTGCCCCATCTGTTGTTTGCTTACACAGCAGTGCCCCAGGAATCCACAGGTTTGAGTTGCTGTATGGGCATAGGGTGAGGATACCTCTAGATGTGGTTCAAGATGAGTGGGAGGGTGAGTGTAAATCTCACAAGGAGTCTGTAGTGGCTTATGTCCTAAACTTCAGGACAAGCCTCAGGGAACTCATGGGCTTGGCCCAGGAGAACCTGGCACAAGTCCAACAGCAGAAAAAGGTCTGGTATGACAAGGAATGTTTGAGCTAGAGTGTATGCTGTAGGGCAGAGGTAATGGTTCTCATTCCTGTCAGACACAACAAGCTGCAGGCAGCCTCGGAGGGACCCTACACGGTAGGAAGGAAGATCGGTGATGTTAACTACATGGTAGAACTGCTAGGCAGGAGGTAGGGGCAAAAACTCTACCATGTTAACATGCTGAAACCTTACCATGATAGGGAGGCCCTTGTGCTGAGTATTTGCAGTGTATGGCAGGAGGAATCAGAGGGGGATCTGGTAACTGATCTCCTCAGTGAAGCTCAGACTGACACCTCAGTGGAAGGGGTAGCAATGTCCCAGCAACTATCCCCTACCTGCATTCAAGAAATCCAAGCAGTGTTACAGGACTTTGGGGGGCATTTTTACTGGGAAACCAGGGTGCACCCACATGGTGCAGCACCATGTGGATACAGGACCCCAAAGGCCTATTAAGCAGGCCCCTTATAAGGTGCCTGAGAGAGTCAAACAGACTCTAAGGGAGGAGATACAGGAAATGTTGGAACTAGGGGTAATTCAGGAGTCCAGAAGTCCCTGGGCCTCCCTAGTGGTGCTGGTACAAAAGAAGGATGGTAGCACCAGGTTCGGTGTAGACTACAGGAAATTAAATAGTCACACAGAGTCAGATCCTTCCCTCATGCCCAGGACAGATGAAGCCCAATAGCAGCTGAGTGGGGCTAAGTATCTTACCACTATTGATTTTACCAAGGGTTACTAGCATGTACCCTTGATTCCCAGTGCTAGAGAGAGGTCAGCCTTTGTGATTCCTTTTGTCTTGCATGAGTTCAGAAAGATGCCCTTTGGGATGAAAAATGCCCCAGCAACTTTCCAGAGGCTGGTACATCATATCCTAGCAGGGGCAGGAGATTTTGCCCTTGCTTACCTAGATGATATTGCCATCTACAGCTATTTCCTGGCAAGAGCACCTTTAGCATGTCAGGGAGGTGCTGGTTAGACTACAGAATGCAGGTTTGACCATTAAGCCCAGTAAGTGTCAGGTGGGTATGACAGAGGTCTCCTACCTGGGACATAGAGTGGGAAGTGGTAAGATCAGGCCAGAACCTGCCAAAGTGGAAGACATTCAGGCATGGCCTGCCCCTGTTACCAAAAAGCAGGTGAGAGTATTTTTAGGGACAGCAGGGTACTACAGAAAGTTTGTCCCCACTTATAGTACCATAGCTGCTCCCCTCACAGACCTGACAAGGAAAAACAGGCCAGATAAAGTAGTGTAGACCCCAGCATGTGGGCAGGCATTCCAGAAGTTTAAAGGAGCTTTGGGAGGACCCCCTGTGTTAGCCAATCCATATTACAGCAAATAATTTGTTGTGCAGGTGGATGCTTCAAACCATGGGGTGGGGGCTGTACTTAGCCAGGTTTCCTCAGTGGGAGAAGAGCACCCAGTGGTATATCTCAGTTGTAGGCTCCAACCCAGGGAGGAATCTATGCAGCTGTAGAAAAGGAATGCCTAGCCATAGTGTGGGCACTGCAGAAACATCAGCCTTATCTGTACGGAAGGAAATTTATTGTAGTTACAGACCACAATCCCATAACATGGCTACATCAAGCTAGCCAGCAAAATGCCAAGTTACTGAGGTGGAGCCTAGGGTAGCAAGCATATCATATGACAGTGCAGCACCACAGTTGGGTTAGCAATGCCAATGCAGATGCACTCTCAAGACAGGGAATGGGGTAAGGTATTCCCAGATAGGCTCAACCCTCTCAAGCAATGTTTCTCAAAGTTCATTTGAAAAACTAGCTTCAGTTTTCGGGGAGGGGGGGGGGTGTCACGCTGCCAGCCCAGCTATCTGAAATTTTTAAAATAATTCTATGTCATTTGTGAATATTGATATGATTTATACAGAATGTTATGTACTGAGCTTCAAGAATGTACTGTAACCACAGCATACCCTGCTATAACATAGATGATTAATCTGGAAAACTTAAGAATATTTGAGGTTAACTTGCTTTATAGCTGGGCCATAAACAAAAGATATTATCTCTCAGTTTCAGTTCAATAGCAGACACAGTGTCTAGAGCTAGAAGTATTGTATTGAAACAAAATTAATTATTATGTTTCAAATGTAAAAGGTGCTTTATTGCTTTATGACTTCCTAGCAGCTGCAAAGATCTGAGAGATCTGTATTACTCTCACAGAGATGTTAAAATGCTTTAAGTTTCTGTTTAGCCTGACAACTGAAGTCAGGTGACAAAAAGTGATGTCATCCAGGCTAACCCAGCAGTAAAATGTGATATTAATTTAAGAATTCTCTGAGAGAGAGAGAGACTGTGCATTTTGTATTTTGTCTTGTACCTAGCAGGAACATCCACTCATCTTCACCATCTATACTTGGCTTGCTCTATAAGTAAGATTTAGGGCATAGTATCTCTTTTACATATAGATATGAATATAGTAAAGATTTCTATGATTTTGAACTCTGGCGTTACTGTGTTGATTTGACTGAGTATTGTCTTGTTATTTTACTATTTATTATTAAATATATTTAAACCTACATTTTTGACTGAGATTTGTGAGACAGATTTAAGCTATTAGAGTACTTGCATATGTAATTGGTGACACTGTACAGGCCACTCCTAAATAGCCTTGCTCTTGGTCAAAACTACCATTTCGATTAATAGTAACATTGCACATTAGGATTGGACACCCTTTGGCAAGGGCCTTAAAGTAACTGATAAGGGGTTCTGGTGGCAGCAATAACTACCTTATAGTCTGGGCAGAAGGGGGCATAGCTAGTAAACCAGTGCCAGCCTTCCCCAGGTGTGTGTGTGTGTGTGTGTGTGTGTGTGTGTGTGTGTGTGTGTGTGTGTGTGTGTGTGTGTGTGTGTGTGTGTGTGTGTATAACAAATCTCAAAGTGTGTGGTGACAGCTCCTTGGGCAGGGATACAAATTACTGGTTGGACAGAGAGAGAGTTAGAGGACCTGGCTTGGAAACCTGGCTATTGTCTCAACCCTATAACTGTGCCAGTGGGGAGAAGTGTGCAAGAGGGAGAAACCAGCCCCAGACTGACTGTAGTCTCTGTGTGCTCTTAAGGGAAATTTCACTTTACTGTGTGTGTACTTGTCATCCACCCAGTGTGTACATCCTCTAGCTGTTGCCAGTGGTGAAGATTGAGGCTCCTTGATTACTGGGCCAGTGCAGGGGCATCACAGGGAGTACACGTCTAACTGGTAAAGGGAGTGTACACTTCAAACTGTTAAGAGGGAAGCACCCTTCTAACCAGTAAGGGGTAGTACATGTCTAACTGGTAAAGGTGGAGTGGACTTCTAACTGGTAAAGGTGGAATACACTTCTAACTGGAAAGAGGAGAATACACTTCTAACCAGTAAGGGGGGTACACTTCTAACTGGTAGGGTAGAGTATACTTCTCACTGGTAGGAGGGGGGTACACTTTTAACTGGTACAGTGGAGTACTAACCGGTAAGGGGGAGTACACTTCTAATTGGTAAGATGTATAAGAAGTGGGAATTTGCTGATTCATGATCTCTCCCTTTCTCTCCCAGATTCAGTCATCACTGCATTACCCAATCTAAGGCCAACTGGCTCCCTATAAAGAAAAGCTCTAACTTTTTTCTCTGCAGTTGTCTACAAAATGTTAAGGTTCAGCCTCTCACTCCAGATTATACCAAAAAGAATTTGTTCATTTACATCCCAGTCTAATGAAGCACTTGTATGACAAGGACCAGCAAACATTTGTTTTCTCTGACCATGCCTTCTTGGACTGAGCTCCAAAACCTTTTCTCACACTCACGTTATATAACCGTACATTTTTCACACTCCATTTGACTTCTTACTATTATTGTACTAAAAATACAGGCATACACAATTGGCATTAGTAATGAATTCTGGTTTTCCTCATCAAAAGTCCCTTGATATACACACATGGGCTCCCCGAGTCAGGATATTCAGTATTAATATCTCTCCTCTATATGTTTTTGTTTTATTTTATTTTTTATTTGTTATAAATAACTTCATAACTGTGTAGTTATGCAAGTCTCCCACTATGCAGGGAAACTATTCAACTTGTTTTAAGTTATGTCTAAGCTGTCCTGTACTACATTCATGGTCACCATTAGGTTAGCCACACTATTCTTTATTAAAGCTGGTTGTTGGTCTTATTTTGAAGTAATGCTGTCCTCCACACACTGGGTGAAATGGGTCCTTAAAGGTCAATCTACTACTCCATTAATCAAGCAAATAAATAACTAAATAAATAAAATGTACGGTGATCAGCGTCAGGGAATTTTGACATTAAACAGCTATAGTGGGGGACCTGTGGGAGTGCATCAAGGACAGATATGGAGAGGAATGGGAGCATATCAGAAGAAAAAAGTGCTAGAAAAAAAAGCAATCAGCTTGATTAGAATTAGCAATTAAAGAAATGAAGCAAAAAAGGGGAAGCTGCAGAAAGTAAGCTAGAGAGGATGAGGACAAAACTGCTAGAGAGACGGCTAGGAAAAAAGTAGCAAGAATTATTATGGAGGCCAAAGCAGCCAGTGAAAAAGGAGGTGAAGTATGGACTAAATAAAACATTCAGATATATTAAGAAATGTAGAAGGGCATTTCACAACACTAAGGAACTACAAGTATATTACGAAATGCAGGAGGGTCCTTTAGGGCACTGGGGTACTAGTTGAAGGGGTATAGAAGAATGAAGAATTTGGATATTGGGTAGAAATAGTGAATTATGTCTTTACATCAGTACTTACAACAAAAGTCAGGGTGCTAACATGGAAAGGATGGTGAAGACTAAGCAAAACAAAATGAAGGAGACTGGCCAGGGAAGGAGGAGCTTACAGTTTTCTGAGGATTCAAGGCACAGGAATCAGAAAAGATGTTTTTCCATTGTACGCTAGAAAATGGTACGATCACTGGTTAAGACACTGATAAAACTGGATAGTTACTCCCTTTAAAATGGAATAGTGTCACTGACATTATTTTTCCATTATTTTCCCATTCTGCTTCTTCTGGAAAACTGCTGCACTTCTGGTGTCCATGTAGAAAACAAATGACAGGGCTGGAAGAGGAAGTGCAAAGTGGAGCACCAAAGTGGTAGGAGTGCTGGAAAGAATTATAATGACAGATTGCCTGAACAGAATGGAACAGAGGTAGACATGATATTGACATATTGCAGAATTAGGAAAAGGCCGATAGAGGGAAGTTCAGGAGGAAAGACAGATGGGTACAAAACAGGCATAGGTAGCAAGATGAAGAGGAAAAATTCAAGACACGAAAAAGGAAAGGATACCTCACAATGAAGGTAGTGCTGGAAGATGCTCCCAGAGGAAAGTGTGGAGTGATAATAAAGTTAAGGGTTTGCGCTTGGAACTGATAAAGGGGTAATGGGGACAATGAAAAGGGTATCTAATTGAGATTAGATATGAAACAAGACAAACTCATGAATCGTTTCATCTCATTCTTTTTTGCATTTTTATTGTTTAATATGACTTTTTTTTCTTTTACTAAATCTTGTTGTTTCTGGTGGGTATTACTGAACATATGATTTATAAGTTTTGACTTTGTGCACAATATGATTCTCCAATTTGTTTCTGTGTCAATGGTCTTTCTATGGCTGATGTCTTCTGTACATTAACCAAGACTGATACATGGGGTTTAAAACTCCATTACTTTGTATTCCCTGCAGTGTACTACGACAGCAATAAGTATTATTATTAATTTGCCTGTTTGTTTTAATTATGATGCCTGGTTTATTCTGTTTTTCTACTATTGTTGTATTTTGCTATTCGCTAGTTTTGCCCAGATAAAACATGTTTTTTTAATTTAATATGTTTTAGCAAAACTAATAAAAAAATATTGTTTAACAGGTCACCATTGCTACGTGCTTAATATACAACATGAAAACATGCAAAGTGGATTTAAATGTTGGGAGACTGAAGAGCCCATTAATAAAATACTTTATGCAAATATTTAGCCTTGAAAGGTGATACATACATTTCTTTCTTTTGACAATGGTATTACTGCACAAATAAAATACAGAATATTTTTTTCCTCTGAAGATCACATGGGAAAAGATGACTCAGGCTTACAGATCATATCCCCATTCTGAAATTGCTGAGTAACACTTATGCTTGCATTACAGAACATTAGGTGTACTGATCAGCTATTTACTTAATCAGATTTTATTGACTGATGGTGAGATTTACACATGCTGTGACTCATTTCTTCATAATAGCTAAACAGTTGTCAGTTTAACGTATTCCAACTGTTCTATGTTTTTTTTCATTGTCATATCTGAATGTAAAAGCAACAGGTGAGAAAATACACACTTGCTTGACTAGCTACACAAGTGAACAATACATTCTGTATCCATATCATGGCAATACTCTGTTATCAGTTTACTTACACTAAGGTCTGTTGGGTAATTGCAAAACTACCAGACGTTACTTTATACAGGTTGGTTTGGTTCTTGTTTTATTTTTAGCACTCTTCTGTGAGTAGTGAAAACACTTGAATTACACAGAAAGAGAAAGAGTTTAGTTTAAAAGGTAGCCTAACAAAACGTCAGCATAAAAGGCCTAAAAGTGGCTTCCATAAAGCTACAAACAGCAGCAGAGCAGAACTGCTGCTTCTGAACTTTTAAAGGTTTGTCAACCCTTTTTAAGAAAGTACAACAAATAAACTTGATGGAAAGAGTTCTAAACAGAACAGTTATTTTCCTATGTATGACACTGAATATGATAGCAGTAAAAGTAAAAACACAGGCCCTAAGTAAACTATACCTTTTTGTTATCCACCACTCCCGGAAGCTTCTTATTTTTGCTTACTAGTCTCTTTACAGTGGTGTATTATACATGCAGAAATATTCAGAAATAGTCTGAAATAGTCTGAAGTAAGGCTGACAAATGTCAGTGTTAACCTTATTTGTGCATTTATGTATGTATGTATGCATATAATTATCTATTTATTTATTTTCCCTTAGGGAGTGTACTTCTCAATGACTAGTGAAAAATAATTAAGGACTGTCAAGCAGAGATTTGTATCTGGCCAAGTATAAAATATTTATTGGAGGCTCACAAAGCTGAAAATATGCATTTAATTACATGTCAGAATCATTCTGTGAGATTCCAATTGGCTGAACACCTTTCCCACTAACCAACCCAACATCACCATGACATCAGCCAGATTAAATGCACTAACTTTCTTCTGTGACACAGTGGGTTCAAGATCTTCTCAGATATTTAAATATCTAGCTCACTGATGATGTCAGTATACAGCCATGAACTCAGGAAAGCGCTTCCTTCATTCATCTTGCATCACTATGGAAATAAGCATGCACTAGAAAGAATTACGATTGGATGGCCTATTCTTACAAGTGGCATAGTTATACATATTTGTTTATTTATTTAAAATTGTTAATCAGGTTGGTGAGCTGCTCCAAATGGACCTTTTTTTTAAATTATGACTCGGTCATGGCTGTATAGTTAGATGCAGCATGAAGCTGTCAAAAGCATTCATTTGAAAGACATTTGTATAAACAAAGTTCAGTATGTACTGTAGTAATATATAGCTCAGGGAACTTGAGAGGCCACGGTGCATATGGATTCTTCGTAGCTTCTGATCTGTTGTGTGTACCCACTGCAGACTATACAGATTAGTATTCTAGAATGTATAGCATGTAGTGCAGCAATTTGGAGATAAAGGGCAAGATTCTTAGGCACGATAAACAAGACAGAAAGGCAGTGCACATTTCAAGCACAATCCCCAAGGTGAAACCACAGCTGAGAATCTATGAAAACACACACTAAAATTAATGGCACACAAGTACAGAACACATTACATACATTATATGCAAACCAACCGCACACACAGAAGACGCAAATGTATTTTTATGCACATTTGCAATCACTAACTGTTAATCATCAGTCCTCTTCCAGCCAATTGGATTATTAATTCTTCATCATCAAAGTAAGGGTTTACCAGGTGAGACCATCATTCAGACAGCTATCAGAGATGATTCATACTTTTTCTGTTATACACTAATATCCACTTGAATGGTGTGGGTATGAGACATGCAATAGGCAGTCTGTGAAGACCACTCCCTCATGTCTGCAATGAACATCCTCTTCAAGAAGCCCTGCCACTACCTTCAAGGACAAGATCTCCACCAGAAACACCATGCCAGCTCAGGGTATAGTACACAACTCTCCAATGCCACGGCCACTAATCAAATCCCAGTCACCTGGACTGACGTATCTCTCTGTGTCACAGAGCCAGGATAAGATGCACACATAAATATTAGAACAGAGCTCAAAGAAGATGTAACATGTTTAAAAGTGTGTATTAAGTACCCATTCAAGTCAGTAGCAACAGATGCTGACCATGATGAACACACATTATGGACTTCAACTCCACAATCATAGTAAATATACTAGACTCCATAGTGGTGCAACAGATTATGGCAGCTGTACAAGTGTGTTACAGATCTCAGCAAAACAAAAAGAAGGCAGGCTTTTTACAGGAGTATGTATGCAAGGTGAAACAGACAGATGCCATGTGGATATTACCACACTGAAGTACCTGTGCAACATGTGCTAGGATATTGAAGTGCATTGTCCCTGTAGAAAGTCAATACAACTGTAGACAAGGCTGTGCACTGCAGTCTCAGTTCTCACAACTGGCAGATTGAAAAACCTCCAAGGCATCACCAGACTATTGCATGCCTCTGCCAGCAGAATAGACAACTAGTTCTAACATGCACAGGGTTATATTATCATGCCACATGCACATAATGAAAGGGCTCTGATAATGTAGAGCTCTAGACAATGGCTGAACTATATGTAGTAGTAAGTGTTCTAACTTGCATAAATATCATCATCATCTGGTTACCAAATTCAAAATAGGCACCAGCACAGTTACCACTCATAGGTGTTTACTAGTATAAAGACCAGTAGGGCCCTTATAAACTAGCTGTGTAGCTCAATTTGACCAAAAAATCTGATTTATATAGGTGGTGATTTGCAGACTGCCTCTGTCCATCAGAGACATAGGTGCCAGATCAGAGGTGAATTTCCGATTAACCATCCATTGGTCCAAGTTGCACTTAAATAGAAATAGGGTGTAACTCTGCTTCAAGTGGATGGGGGGGCCTGTTCCAGGGAATGGGAATTCTCAGGGAAACATATCTGTCTCTCCAGCATGTCCTATTTATGTAGATGGCAAAACTTTGGTCTTTTAATGTAGCACTTCTGATGTCATTTGTTTTGCAGATGTGGAAAAGATTCATCAAAACAGAGTGCAGGGATGCCTTGTATGCCAGACAAAGTTCACCTCTGATAAGTCTGTATGATACTGAGTAAAGAGACAGGGCTTTGAGGCAAAAAACATAGGACATTGTGTTTACTCCCTGTATTCTTTCTGTAAGGAATGTTTGTGGATGTTCCAGTTGCTGCATGTGTCTGATAAGGTACATACCAAAAATGGGGCATTATACTCTATTATGGGTCTGATGAGAGACGAGTACAGTGGTATGATGACCTCTCCGGACCTAGATGCCATGCCATTGCTTATAAGTTGAGCAACACAGAAGGATTTTTTTTTACTAGCTTGGACAAATGTTGGTCAAAGGCTAGGTTATTGTCTACATGAGTTGCCAGATCCCTGACTAATGAATCAAATTTAGGGGTGTTTTATTGATGACACAGTTACCCGGGCTGGCCTACTTCCCAAAAGGTACTATAATGTATTTCTTCGTATTGAGTTTTAAACCACGGCTTTGGCACTAAGCGTTTATCTGTGTTAGACCTTCCTGAAGGGTGTTTTCATCTTGGGAAGAATCAATGACTGCTCCCAGTTTGCATTCATCTGTGAACTTGGTTACCCAGAGGCCTCTGGCATTGGGTATGACATCCAAGAAGTGCAAACCATAGAGGAGTGGGCCTGGCACAGATCCCTGGGGGACCCCACTGGTGATCAGCCTCTCAGTAGAGGTCATCTCACTGATTCTCACCTTATGAGTCCTATCAGTAAGCCAGCTAGCTATGTAACATCTTATTAAGGGATTTACACCTAGTTCCATAACTTTGTTGACAATGTCCAAGTAGGGTACTGTATCAAATGCTTCAGCCAGATTTAGGTAGGCAGTAAGCACAGTTTCTCCCTCATCCATTGCCTTAGTGACCTTTTCAAAGAAATCCATCAGATTCAGTAAGCATGACTTTCCTTTGACAAAGGCAAACTGAGATGGATCCAGTGTCTGGAGGTCTCATATGTCTCTGTTGTTAATTTCCATGGTAATTCTTTTCATGGGTTTGCAAATAAGACTAGTCAAACTAATGGTTCTGTAGTTTCCAGGATCTGCTGAAGGTCCTCCCTTATGAAGGGGAATGACTGTCCCAGTCTTCCATTCACGTGGCACAAAGTCTGTTTTAAGACTATAGCTAATATTGACTCCAGGAGGTCCTGATAAGTCATATTTTAGACTGTTCAGGAGGCATTCTTGGATGTTATCAGGACCCACTGAGGCCATGTTCTTGGCTTTAGTGAGTGCAGCCAGTACATGCTCTCCTAGTTATAGTTGGAGGAGTTATGTTTGAGAGTATTTTGGGGGTATGGTTGGGGGTGAGAGCATGGTAAAGTTAGAAATGAATTTGTCCGCTAACAGGTTCACTGTATCACCATGCTCAGTGAATGTGGCACCATTAACCACCAGTTCAGCACTTTTCTGTATGCTGCCCCTGTGGCTTCTTTACAGTTGAAGAAGGCCTTATGATTATCTTTGACCTGGGAGGGTATCTGAACCTCAAAACTGGCTTTGCTTGACATAATTATATCTCTTAGTTGTCTATCTAGTTTAATGAGAGAGTTTTTATGTTTATGGGAATCACCCTTCCTGATTTTTGTCATGATTTTTTTCCTTTTGTTTTATACCCTGTTTAATTTGGAATGACACCAAGGTGGTTTCTTTCTGGGGTTAGTATTGGGCTTACTTCTGGTAGATACAGCTACCTCTATGCAGCAATTGACAAGGTTGTACAGTTTCTGAGAGCAATTCAGCATAGGATGCTGTATTGTCTGGGTTTAGAGGGACATTGAATTTTGACAAACCGTCACTTAATAAATGGTAGTTTGACTTGGAATAACTCCTAACTGTTACTGGTTTTAATGAGATTATGGACTTGATTTTGATTTCTAAGAAGACAGCTTTATGATTGGACATTGCCAGGAGGACAAGACACTGGGGACGGGTGCAACATTCTCCCACATTTGTGAGCACATGGTCCAGTATGTTGGAGCCTCTAGTGGGCATATTCACTATTTGGTCAAGGGTGTTTGTATTTATGAAGTCCAAGCCTCTCTGTGCCTGTGGATTTGAGGATGTGTAGGATTACCAGTCTATAGAGAGGTAATTAAACTCTCCCATGAGCAGAGTGTTAGGTTGATAGGTAAGTGTCTCAGGATTACCAGTCTATAGAGAGGTAATTAAACTCTCCCATGAGCAGAGTGTTAGGTTGATATGTAAGTGTCTCAGGATTACCAGTCTATAGAGAGGTAATTAAACTCTCCCATGAGCAGAGTGTTAGGTTGATAGGTAAGTGTCTCAGGATTACCAGTCTATAGAGAGGTAATTAAACTCTCCCATGAGCAGAGTGTTAGGTTGATAGGTAAGTGTCTCAGGATTACCAGTCTATAGAGAGGTAATTAAACTCTCCCATGAGCAGAGTGTTAGGTTGATAGGTAAGTGTCTCAGGATTACCAGTCTATAGAGGTAATTAAACTCTCCCATGAGCAGAGTGTTAGGTTGATAGGTAAGTGTCTCAGGATTACCAGTCTATAGAGAGGTAATTAAACTCTCCCATGAGCAGAGAGTTAGGTTGATAGGTAAATGTCTCAGGATTACCAGTCTATAGAGAGGTAATTAAACTCTCCCATGAGCAGAGTGTTAGGTTGATAGGTAAGTGTCTCAGGATTACCAGTCTATAGAGAGGTAATTAAACTCTCCCATGAGCAGAGTGTTAGGTTGATAGGTAAGTGTCTCAGGATTACCAGTCTATAGAGAGGTAATTAAACTCTCCCATGAGCAGAGTGTTAGGTTGATAGGTAAGTGTCTCAGGATTACCAGACTATAGAGAGGTAATTAAACTCTCCCATGAGCAGAGTGTTAGGTTGATAGGTAAGTGCCTCAGGATTACCAGTCTATAGAGAGGTAATTAAACTCTCCCATGAGCAGAGTGTTAGGTTGATAGGTAAGTGTCTCAGGATTACCAGTCTATAGAGAGGTAATTAAACTCTCCCATGAGCAGAGTGTTAGGTTGATAGGTAAGTGTCTCAGGATTACCAGTCTATAGAGAGGTAATTAAACTCTCCCATGAGCAGAGTGTTAGGTTGATAGGTAAGTGTCTCAGGATTACCAGTCTATAGAGAGGTAATTAAACTCTCCCATGAGCAGAGTGTTAGGTTGATAGGTAAGTGTCTCAGGATTACCAGTCTATAGAGAGGTAATTAAACTCTCCCATGAGCAGAGTGTTAGGTTGATAGGTAAGTGTCTCAGGATTACCAGTCTATAGAGAGGTAATTAAACTCTCCCATGAGCAGAGTGTTAGGTTGATAGGTAAGTGTCTCAGGATTACCAGTCTATAGAGAGGTAATTAAACTCTCCCATGAGCAGAGTGTTAGGTTGATAGGTAAGTGTCTCAGGATTACCAGTCTATAGAGAGGTAATTAAACTCTCCCATGAGCAGAGTGTTAGGTTGATAGGTAAGTGTCTCAGGATTACCAGTCTGTAGAGAGGTAATTAAACTCTCCCATGAGCAGAGTGTTAGGTTTATAGGTAAGTGTCTCAGGATTACCAGTCTGTAGAGAGGTAATTAAACTCTCCCATGAGCAGAGTGTTAGGTTGATAGGTAAGTGTCTCAGGATAACCATTCTATAGAGAGGTAATTAAACTCTCCCATGAGCAGAGTGTTAGGTTGATAGGTAAGTGTCTCAGGATTACCAGTCTATAGAGAGGTAATTAAACTCTCCCATGAGCAGAGTGTTAGGTTGATAGGTAAGTGTCTCAGGATTACCAGTCTATAGAGAGGTAATTAAACTCTCCCATGAGCAGAGTGTTAGGTTGATAGGTAAGTGTCTCCAGTAGGTTCAGGTATGCATTGTGAGCTTCCTGGGACATGGAGGATGACTTATAGAGGGCATGATATGGTACAGTATCCCATCTAGTGTGATCTGTGTGTGTACAAACTCCAGCACATCATCTTGTTTGAACACCCTAGAGGTATGCTTGTTACTAATGTATATTGAAACACCTCCACCTTTAGCCCTCGTCTGTGCAGCTACTGGTCTAAGAGTCTGGAAGGCAGTGAAACCCTGCACTGCTGCAGTACTCTTTGCCACTTTAAATCATGTCTTGGTAACTGCACAGATGTCTATATTCTTTTGTGTGAGGAGGGCTTGGAGAGAGGGGAAGTTTTTTTATTTAGGCACCTGGCATTAGGCAGTAACACCTTGATTTGATATTGCCATTTTGTTAGGTTTGTCAATAAATATAATATAAATGCACACTGGGGTGGATAAAGGTTTAGCCAGTATTTGAAAGTCTGTAAGAGAAAGCTGCAGACCATCTTGGCAAAGCAATGTGGTCTGTTAACCGTGTCCTCCCAACCTGACAAACATTGGATCCCCTTTAGAATGACACTAGAAAGACAGACAGTTGTTGGAACCAATCATTTTTTGCTCATATTGTGACATCATCCTCAGTGATGGTAATATGCTGCTCAATGATAGGGTCATATCAGCCTAAGACACATAGTCTGAAAGCTCCATAATGCCTCTCTTCATGCAGTCCAGGAAGGTACATCTCAGGTCATTTACACCTACATGGATTATGATGAAATGATAGGACTACAGAGCTATTATGTGGCTGAGCCAGGTATGTAAATAAGGTACAAAAGGAAAGCTGGTGGTGGAATGCAGAACTCCAGAAAATCATCAAAAGAAAGAAGGAGTGCAGGAAAAAGTGGGAGGTAGAAAAAACTGACAAGGTTAGGAAGGGATACTGGTTGGCTAACAAGGAAGCTAAGAAAGGAGTTGCAATAGCAAAGAACAGGGCATCCAAGGCACTCTACCAGCTACTGGAAAGTGACTCAGTAGATGGCACAAAAAAACTATATCAGGTTGCAAGGCAAAGAGAGAAATATAAAGAAGATAGTCAGACACCCTTCATAAGGGATGCCAGCAACAACCTGCTCACCAGTCCACAGGACATCAAAGGCAGGTGGAAGCAGTATTTCCAGCACCTTCTGAATAAAGATAATCTTACAGAAGTTCTACTGCCTCAGACACAGCCTACAATGAAAAAAGAAGGGGAGCCCACCCTAGAAGAAGTAGGGATAGCACTAAGGAAAATGAAGTCAGGAAACACAGTAGGCTCACATGAAGTCATAGCAAATATGATAACGATGCTGGGTGAGCTAGGGGAGAAATGGCTCCTGAGGGTACTCATAGCAGTGTGGAGAGAAAGGCGTATCCTAGATAACTGAAAAATAAGCATGTTTGTGCCAGTGTACAAGAACAAAGGGGACATACACAACTGTGGGCAATATAGAGGCATCAAACTCTTGTCACATTACATGAAAGTTCTGGAGAGGGTGATTGATAAATGGATATGCAGGGTAGTAGAATGTAAGATGGGAGATGAGCAGTTTGGATTCAGATCAGGGTACAGCATAACTGACCCGATGTTTGCAGTGAGACAAATAGATGAGAAGAAGGTAGAGATAAGGAAGGTGTCCAACTGGGCATTCCTTGACTTGGAGAAAGCATATGACAAGGTCCCAAGAAAGCTGATTTGGGCAGTAGTGCAGTGGTTCCAAGTCCCAGAAACACTGGTAGAATTAGTGCAGGCTATATACAAGGACCCAGTGACTCAAGTACGAACAGTGTTCGGTCTCACAGAGGGGTTCTCAGTGGGAGTGGGTGTGGACCAGGGTTCAGCTCTGAGCCCACTGCTGATGAACTACATTAGTAAACAATTCAGAGGGGACAAATCAATAAAATTGCTTATGCAGATGATGTGGCATTACAGGTAGACACTGAGCAAGAACTTCAGCAAAGGATAGAAGAATGGAATGCAAAACTAATGGCATATGAGATGAGACTACACACAGATAAGACATTGGTATTGGCAGCAAACTGGGGAAATCAGAAGAAGCTGAGGCTTGAGATACAAGGAAAGACAGTGGAACAAGTTAATAGCTGCAAGTACCTGGGAGGGATGGTTGAGGAGAAGGGAAGTTTGAATGAAGAGGTCAAAGCTATCAGATGGGGCTGCAACCAACTGGCATAGAGGCTCAGGTGTAGTCTATGACAGAATAATGCCAAAGAAGCTGAAAAGTAAAGTGTACAAGACAGTGGTGCGACCAGTACTACTGCATGTTACAGAAACATGGACAGTAAAGGCAGAGCAGATGAGGAAGCTAGAGGTGATGGATGGAAATGAAGAGCCTTAGAAGGGTGGTAGGATGCACATTGTGGGGCAGATGAAAAAATGAGGACATAAGATCAGAAGCCAAAGTAGCTGCAATTACAGAAAAGATGAAAGAGAATAGATTATGGTGGTACAGATACAAGTGCAAAAGAAAAGAAGACTATCTGATGAAGAAGATTTGGGACAGACAGGCAGAAGGTAAGAGGAAACTAAGACATCCAGCTAAAAGGTGGATGGATTGTGTGAGATAAGATCTGCAACAGTCAGGCATGAGTGTGGAAGAAGACAGGAGTGTGGCATTGAATCAACAGAGATGGTGACAGTTAACACGATACCCTGACCCCATGTAGAAAAAGGGATGATGATGATGATGATGATGATGATGATGACCTGTAGCATAATGACTTGAGTTCATGTGTGATTTGGCAGATCCTGGTTCCAGATAACAACCAACAGTTATTTTCTCCTTGTTCAGCCTGGTTAGAGGGCCATCATTATATCTTGCCCACCTGCTGAATGGGCAAGTTTTTTAAACACCTCTATTAATTTATCACTTAAAACATAGGCAAATATACATTATACAAATATACAGAAAAGAAAACAAACTATATTAACATGTTTTCCATTTACACACATTATACATTACACATCATCTCATTCTTTGTAACTGTCTTCAGTCCAACATTACATAAATAGTTGAATTTCTGTCTTCCATTACACCTCACTCCTCCACCCCTGAACGTTATTCTGCATTATTGTTCCCACCATTTCCATTTATTTCTGTGTAGTTTACATCTTCACTTTTCTAAAGATCCCTTTTCCAATGTTTTCATTTCTTTTATAATATTTAATACTTCCAATACAGTAATTCTGGACTGTGATTTCCATTTTCTACTAATTGCTTTTTTGGTAAGGCCTTACTAGGTCTAGGCAATTCAGATCCTGTATCCCAGCTCAAAATAATCATTTCCTCACTTACTTACATTTGCTCCCCCAATATTTCTGACAGCATACTCTCTAGGGAATTTTTAAAATCTGCCAAGTTATTACACTCCCAAAACATATGTTATCAGTTACTTCTTTGTTCCAATCACACCTCTAATATTGACTAAATCCATGAGGAAAAACTCTTTGTAGTCTGCTTGGAGAATAAAAATATCTGCGCAAACACTTCCAGGCAAAGATCCTACACCTTCTGGACTCTCTTGCGTACTTGGAAGCCATACATATGTCCTCCCATTGTTCTTTTGTAAATTATTTTGCGAGTCTCTCTCTCTCTCTTCCCAGCCTTTTATAACTTCCTCTGATTGATTCTTATAATTATCAAGCAGTATTCTGTATGTCTTTCTAATTATTCATTTTTTAACATCAGCTGCTGTTCTAGATTCAACTATAAACTCTTCCAGAGCAGATGTTTCACTCAAGACTTCCCTATCCTTGTCTCTTTGCCTATACTCTAATATAAATCCCTTTTAGGGAAGGCATTCTCTAGCCTGCACTCCAAGCATCTTCTTGGCCTCGTCCGACTCTATTACCGTTCCCTCTCTAGGTACTTGCTTTCGATATCTTGGTTCTTTTGCCAGTTTCCTCCAGTAAATCCCAGCCCTCTCTCCCCTATTTTCTAAAGCTCTACTTGCAGTTATGCTTATTGACAACATTTTCTTTTCTTTCTCCACTCTCGTGTTGGCTTAGTTTGTATAATACTTCCTGCTACTTTATGAATATAAAATTATGTATGGTTATTATTCTACTCCTTAAGGATCTGCATCCACAATCCCACTCTCTCTTATTTATTGACCCTCACCCCAGCTTCATCATCATTCCTTTCCACTTTTTATTATAACCTGCTGCTTGTGATATGTATATGAGCCTTAACTGTGTGGCTCTAAAATATCCTTTTAAACCAGGTAATCCTAAACCACCTAGTTCTACTGGAAGGATCAACTTTTTCCACTTAACTCTTGCCCTCTTTTCCTCCTAGACAAACTCATTCAGCTCTTTATTGTCCACAGCTTCAGTCTGGTTAAAAAAAATATGCCTGACCCAAACATATAAAACTGAAATGGACTAAAAATAGTTTTGCTGCTTGTATTTTACTACCCATATCCATAAACAATTCAATTTCTCAGTTTTTGTTTAGTCTCTTCCCACATATCCTTAGCTCCTATAACAGAAGCCTTTTAATCTATACTCCTAAATATGTCATCCTGTTGTGTCGCCATAAATATGGGTATTGCTGAACCAATTTGTGTGTGGGTACATAATTTACAGCTTACAATCTTTGTTTTATCTTCATTAATTTTATACCCTGAAAAGGCTTGAAACTGTTTCAATATGTTCCACAACACTGAAATGTCCTCTTCTGGATGTATCAGGTACAGAACAATACCATCTGCAAATAGAGCCAATTTTTCTTGATTGCCATACCAATTATATCATTGCATTCCCAAGTTCCTTATTTTCTTTTCCAATGGCTCTAAATATTAAGCAAACAGCAAAGGGGAAAGAGGATACCCCTACCTGGTTCCTCTGTTCAAAAACAACTTAACAGAGAGGAACCCTCCCACTTTAATTCTTGCCTCCAATCCTTCATATATACTCCTAATTAACCGTATATCAGGGAATGCAAATGCTTCCATTGCCCTATCATAAAATCCCAGCTTACTCTGTCAAATGTTTTCTCTGCATCAAGACCGACTAACAACGCATCAAGATTTTGAGTTCTTCACATTTTGTCTGTGTATATTTTGTGTCATTGATCAAATGAATGTATTCCATTTTCTGGCACTCACATTCTTCTTCAGCTTCACAAATTTCCTCTTCTTCCTGAAGTGCTAGAGCCCTGAGTAATTCTTTGAACTCTTGTGCTTTCTCTCCAGTCAACTTCCAAGTCTAATCTCTATTAGCCTTAGTGCCTTCTCTGATCACTGCTTTCAGCAGATTGCAGCAACTTGTGGTTTATGCTGTGGGACGACTGTTTCATTTGGTATGATTTTGCAATTGCCCTTTCCATACTAGGAGGACGTCTACCTGAGTTGCATGTTGGCTGTTCTTGTATGTGATCTTGAGACTGTCTCTTTTGCTGAACCATGTGTTGGCCACCATCAATCCATTTGCCAGACAGAAGTCTAGAATGGTCTGTCCCTCTTTATTCCTGTTGCCCCACCCATGTGAACCAAGGGACTCCTCATATCCTGTTCTGTCTGTCCTGATATGTATACGTTATCACCACCAATTCATGTTGTCCTGCTTTATCTAGTAGGTCCTGCAACTGCTATCTAAATGTTTTCTTTTCTTCACTGTCACAATCCTGCTGTGATGCATGGGCTACGATTCTGATTGACATGAGTCTATCACAAATTCTGATGACACCCCTCACTGTCTTCTGAAGCCTCTTCTTCATCACAATTCCCATATCATATCGTCTGTCCTCCTCCTGTGTAGTAGAATTTGGACCCTAAGCCAAGTGGCTTTGGTGCACTGCCCTTCCATCTTGTCTCCTGGACACAAAGGATGTCCAGCCTCCTCCTTACCATCATGTCATCCACCTTCAAGCTGCATCCTCTCAGTGAACTTACATTGACTGTAGCAATTCTTAGTTCATGTTTGAAAGATTGGCTGGTTTTACATCCAGCTTTCATTCAAAAGACCTATTCCAGGTAACCCAAGCTGGGCAACTGGACACCAACCAGCCAGTAGCTTATTGACCCAGGGCTGCTGGGCTTTATGGCAGGTACAAACCGGCCAATAGGGGCACATATACCCCTCTTACCATTAGCATGGATCCCTGGCATGGGTCTGAGTAAGCTGGGTCCTTAACCCACTAACCCACTTATAACTGGCAAATACCCATGCCCATTTGGTGACATTAGGCAACATGACTAAATCTCTTAGTGCCAATTTTTGTGCTACCAAGTGGCCAGCCTTGATACAGTGTGCAGACTGTGGTCCATGTTCTTCTATCTTCAGGACACTGAGCACCACAGCTGATGCCCAAAGTGGTTGTATATACAACAATTCCCCCTGTGAGCACCAGGTAGAGTCTGTGTTGCTGCCCACAGTTCCATTCCTATGTGAGTTTGAGGTAGAAGCACTCAGCATGTTTTTGGGAGGAGGGAGGAATCCCACAAAGACTCAGGGAGAACATGCAAACTCCAAACAGGCATTGGCTGTAGGTCATGATTGAACCTTGTACTTTGTGCATGAGAGATGACCTTAACCATTGTGCCAACTGGTCCGTTAACTTGTCTTCTAATATATAATTTTGAAAACAATTCAGCAGCAGCCTAAACCAAAAGTAACACTTCCATTTCTGAGTCAGCCTACTCTAAAATATAACCCCAAGCATTCAAATTCACAATATTTTCTGCTCTTATAATACAAGTCAAGATATCAGAGAGTTGTTTTTGTTTCCTTTTTTCTGAACAATTCCAGTATTAAAAGTAAAAAATGGTCAGTTATGGTATAGGAGCAGAATGGAGACACTGTATAAAATAGCAACTTATTACTAAAACTGATTAGGTTAGAGGTCTACATCTGGGAATAGCGATAGTAGCAGCTTTGTGTGTGCGTTTTTGTTTGCAAACACGTGTGCCTGTGTTAGAGGGCTGCACTTTCAGTTAAAACTTCAGACTCTGCATAGCAATGGTTTAAAACAAAAGTTTAAAAACATCCTAAAGACACCACACAATACCCTTTATTAATCAGACAGAAATAGGAGCAGCAGATGCTAGGGGTTCACTACTAAATCTCGAATTATGGAATCTCAAGACTCTGAAACCCAAAGACCAGAATTTCGAGATTCCGTAATATCGAAAGTAAAAAAAAAAAGAAAAAAAAAAACATTTAGAAAGGTAAATGCAGGGGAACAAGCCCCCTGCACTTAAATATACCAACTCCAAGATCCCCCTACAATGGAGTGAATGGCAAAATTTCCGTTCCGCTCTGCACGGCTCTATTTTGCCGTTCACTCCACTGTGGTGCGATCTCGGAGTTGGTATATTTAAGTTGCAGGGGGTGTGGGGTGCAGGGGGGGGGCTTGACCCCTGCATATGCTTTAAAAAATGTTGTTTCTTTACGCTCGATAATACGGAATCTTGTGATTCTGATCTTTGGGATTCAGAGTCCCAAGATTCCGTAATTCGAGATTTAGTAGTGAACTCAACGCTAGACATTGTATACGAGCTAATGCATTTCAGAGCACAGAAGATAATGTGCCAAACCATTAAAACAAAAGATTCTTGGCTGATGCTAGACAGTACCAGCATACAAGATAGATTAAAGTGGTCACAATAAATGTAGACTTAAACTGAGAGCAGTTAAATTTATATCTGTTTCTTAATATAGAAATAAATCAGTTTGTCATGTTTCATATCCTGCCCTGGTTCTCCTCCAATATAAAAAATGAAACCTATATACTTGATGATACCATCAACTGGAATACTATTAACTCTGAAGCCCCATCCCACACAATCAACCTGTACAACTTCTCCCACCTAATACAATCTCCAACCAGACCAAATAAAGATGGTACCTCTGGTACCATCATTGACTGGATCCTAACAACTCATCCAAACCTTATCACCAAAGCCGGATCATTACCTGATCTTCTCAGCAATCACCTACCAGCCTTCGCCAACCATCTCACATCTCCACTGCATAAACAACACCACTACATCCAAACCCACAGCCTCTCCTCTTTCAACCCTCCAACTTTCTCCAAATGCTTAAAGCATACTGACTGGTCCCCTCTAAAAACCCATCATCTAGATGATGCAATTTCCTACTTTAACCACTCATTCCTAATCCTTCTCAATCAGCAAGCTCCCCCTCGAACATAACACATCAAAACCAATTCCTGCCCATGGTTATCAAAAGATACTAAACTAGCCTTGCACCAAAGGGACAAAAAATGGAAACAATATCAAAAACATAAAAACCCTAACACCCTCCTAGAGTATAAGCAACTATGAAACTCCGCAAAAAAAAACACAAAGTCCACTACTCCAAACTCCAGTCCTTGCACTCAACAAATCCCAAATAATTCTGGGACTCCATCTCATCCATGCTGCATCCTGGCAACAAAGAAAATCCCTACCCAGACCCCAACCTCTCCAATCTTGAAACAGTCAGCCAGTTCAACTCATTCTTCATAGACTGCATAGCTAAACTACCAGCCTCCTTCCCACCTCCCTCCCCCACCACCCCTCCTGCCAATCATCAACCTTCCTCCACATCCTTCTGCCTCAAGCCCATCCCCACAAGCACTAAAAAAGACTTCTCCTCAAACTCAAACCCTGTCACAATGCACTCGACAACCTTCTACCCACCTTCCTCAAACAATCTGCAGATAGCATTGCCTATCCCATCTCTATTCTTATAAATAGATCCATACAAGAATCATAAGTCCCTTCGAGCTGGAACTATGCTTACATTATCCCACTCCACAAAGGTGGCAAAAATACTGATACCACCAACTTCAGGCCTATTGCCATCCTTTCCCCTCTTTCTATAATTCTAGATAAAACAATACAAGCACAACTCATAGCACATCTACCACTAAACAATCTCCTCTCCCCTACCCAATATTGTTTTCGCCCTGGCCACAGCACCATGACTGCCCTTCTTTCCGTTCTTGAAACCATAAACCTCGAACATGACTCAGGCAAGTTTTTATCCACACTATTCCTAGATCTGTCAAAGGACTTTGACACCATCTCACACACCCTACTTATATCCCAACTCTCCACCCTACACTTCTCTCCCACCACCATTGCCTGGTTTTCCAGCTACTTGTCTAACTGCCAACCAGCTGTCCAATGGAAAACTTCAACTTCCCCCCTTCCTTCCCACACCCACAGGTGTCCCACAAGGTTCTGTTCTTTTCCCTCTTCTCTTCAACCTATTCATTAACAACTTTCACCAATCCATCCCAGACTCATCTATCATCCAATATGCAGATGACTCAACAATCATCTGCTCAGCCTTCTCTGCCTCAGAGCTTCTAGCAAAAACCCAACTAGCCTTCTCCAAAACAGAAACCTGGATGCAGTCTAACAATCTGGCACTAAATGCAAATAAAACCAAACTAATGTTTTTTTTTTCCCTACCAAAAACTCCATTGACAAATCCACATTAACCATACAGAGCCAAAACAACACCCTCCTTGAAATCGCTCCCAACACCAAGCTTCTTAGCATTATTATTAATGAAGAACTAAAATTTGACACCCACATCTGCTCCACAATCAAGTAAACCCACCAAAAGCTAGGTCTCCTCTACAGGCACAACTGCTTCCTAAGCCCCTCTACCCATCAAACTCTTGCATCCACCTTCCTACTTCCCTCCCTTATGTATGGTGCCCCTCTTTTCACCAATCTCCATCTTGGCTTTCGGTCCAAACTTGGATCCTGCTACCACAAGATCTCCAAATTTGCAACCAATTCAAAAAACTTATCCCACCACTGCCACTCCCTCCTCACCCTCAACTGGCTTGAACTATCCAACTACCTCAGTCACCTACAACTCACCATTGCCCACAAGCTCATCTTTAAACCTGCCAACTGCCCAGCTCTCACTACTTCCTTAAAACCTTACATTCCCAACCGCTCACTCAGATCCAACCACCAAAATCTCCTTCAGGTCCACAAACCTGCACAACTTCCTGGCCATCTACTGCTGTCCCACTCCTTAGCTAAACAGTGGAACTCTCACCCCACACACCTATGCAACCTACCTAACCATGCACATTTCAAATCTCAGCTACTCTCTCATCTTTCTTCCAAATGGGAATGCCCTTGCCACACTGCAAATTAAACCCCCTCCCCCCTCATTCCACCTTGCACTGACTCAGCCTACTACCTCTACTATTACTTCAACCCACCCAAAACAATCCCTCCCCTACCAAAAACTAATTTTCTCTCTAATATCTATTGTGCTATACTCTCCAATCTCAATTATACTATTACCCTCTCCATGCATAATATTTTCCTAACCTACTAATGGCTAGTAGCTATATATTTTGAAATGCTAAACCTACAATTGAGTTTATAACAAAAATATTCACTTTATGTAAATGTTAAAATTTCTGTATTGAATTATGTCTTTTCATTTTTGTAACATTGTGACAAGCCAATTGCAAATATCATGGAGCTTATCTGTAAATGTTTAATTAGCTGTATGAACTATGTCCTTTTTTAACATGTGAACTGTAACTTGCAATTATTGTGGAGCTTTTCTCCCCGGGCCTCCACTGAAAATGGGCTCTTCTTGGCCCAGTGGACTTCCCCAGTCTTCAAACTTAACTAAAAAATAAATAAAAAAAATATTTGTCAGTCATGTAAGAACACACAATGTTTTAACTAGAAATAGCTGTAGATTGTTTTAAAAAGATACAAAAAATAAAAACTATTCTATAATATGACATATCTTGCTTGATGTTATTTTACTTTTCCATTCTTTTCTGATTTACTTTTTCTAAACTCCCAGGCAGTACTTAAAAATAATCTGATATGACAAGCATGCTTACCCAGTCATCAACAACTAAATGAATAAGTCCTGGTGGGACACGTTGTTGTCTTGAGTTTGCCTTGTTAGAGGTCTGATAAGGAGAGCTGAGCAATATATTTTGAACTGACTCGTGAATGGAAGCAGTGTGTCACTCTCACTTTCTCCACATTGCTGGTTTGTGGTGCGTGGGTTTGCCAGTGATAGTGCCTGAAACACACATATCATTGTGCACTCCTTGGGCCACCATATTTGCTCATTGTCAACATGCAGGGGAAATGTAAACCAGGAAAACAGCTGCAAAAGTTTATGAGCACCTCAAGCTAAAAACCTATCATAGCTCATGTTTTTATTGCCAAAAATATTTCTGATATGCTTTCTGGTGTCCCCAATTAAGCTTCTTACATACATACATACATACATACATACATACATACATATAGTCAAATATTTCAAGCACAGGCATTAATGTCCTTCGAGTCTGCCAATATACCAAAACAGTTGTTCCCATAATAAGTGTGCAGGCTGTTCTTAAAAATATCTAAACTAGTACTTGCTTTGATGTAGTTTGGTAGTCTGGTCCAAGCATCAGCTGCTCTCTCAGAGAACCAATTAGTACACGTCTCATTCATATAGAACCTTCTACACAGGTTGTCTGATGACTGTCAACTACTTTTTGATAACCCCAAACATTCCTAGAGATAGTTGTCTCTAAATGTCCTATATACCTGAATAAGATCTCCTCTCAAATATCTATAAGAGACACTGTACAAGTTCAGATATTTTAGTCTTTCATAATAACTTAAATATTCATATCCATGGATGCTTTTGGTTTATTTCCATTGTATTCTTTCCAGGTTTACTCTTGTTTCTTTTCTTATACATTTTCCATATTGTTATTCCATACTCAAGTTTGTGTCTAATGTAATTAACAAACAATGACTTAATCATTTCTGATTTCAGGGACTTTATAAATTGTATTATACAACCTATAGTTCTGTAACCTTTGTTAACCAATTGGTTGATATGATTAGAAAAACTCAAAGCTAGATCAACCCATATACCCAGGTCCTTAAATGAATCTACAGCTTCAATCGCTGTGTGCTGTATTAAATATTCACCTTTCAATTTATGTCTCCCAAATCTCATATGCTTAGTTTTTGACATATTTATCAGCATATTATTCTTCTGTGCCCAAATGGTCAATTTAGTTGAGTTCTTTTGCAGACATGTCCTACATGTAACACCTGTAATCAATTTACCCAATGTCAGGTCATCTACATACAGACTATAGAACACCTCAGTTAAAAAAGATAGGGCTGAAAGATGCAATCTAAACAAATAAGGGCCTAGGACAGAGCCCTGTGGGACACCCCAACTGTAACCAAGAATTTCACATGTCCAATTGCGGTATGATACTTGCCACATCCTATTTGTTAGCCATGCAGCTATCCATCTTCTCAAGAGTAAATCAATACCTAGCTGCTCTAATTTATCGATCAGTGTTTTGTGTATGACCCTGTCAAATGCTGAAGTAAAATCTGTATAAATTACATCACAGCACAATTTTTCATTCATAGCTGTTATTATATTGTTATAGAACATCATGTCACAGGTGACAATAGATCTATTTTCAATATATGCATGCTGACATATGGTTTTAAGTCCCAGCCTTTCTAGTTCTGACAATAACTTATCCAATATTACCTTTTCCATTATTTTTGCACAATATAAAAGTAGACTTAAGGGTCTGTATGACTCTGGGTTTGTCCTACTTCCCTTTCACTTAAAGACAGGTTTAATAAGCTCATGTCTCCAGCCTTGAGTAATTTCCCCATAGTTATATGACCTAGTAATTAATAGATTTAATGGTAACATAAATTCTGGCTGAAGTGTTCTCAGGCCATTATTACTTATTCTGTCTCCTCCAAGTGCTTTGTTTGGATCCAGTTTGCATAGTTCTTTTTCAATATAATCTATTTTGATTCTAGTATCTGAGGTTACCTGGATCTCACTATAGCAAATTATCACCCCTTTGTGGAGTCAAACTGTTTTGCATAAGATTTTATAAATGTATCTATATCTATAATCTGTTGTGTCTGAAAATAAATTTTAGAATCTACACACAGTTTATCAATTTGTATGTCTTTATACCTTCCGCATTTTGGTTTCCTATTATGCCCAATATCTTTATATAAATTTTCTTTAAATTTCTCTTGATCTTGTCTCACGCTGTGCTTAATCTGTTTGTCTAGCTTGTTTGTTTTCAAAGTTGCAGTTCAATCTCTTTTCCATTCCTTAATCAGGTATTTTGTTCTTATGGAAATATATCCCCCCTGACTTTGTATGCCTAGATCCTGATGTTAAAAATACATTTTTTTTTTAATTTTTTTCACTCAATTTTTCTTTCAAAACTTTCCACATTCCTTCTGCAGTTTTCCCACTGAACGCATCACTCCAATTAGTTTTACATAGTGACTGTTTTGCTTCCATATAATCTGTAATTAATCTTCTATGCATTGGTTTAGATTTCAGTTTGACAGAATTATCTACCAACAAATTAATGTTTATAACTCCATGATCACTGCACATCAACAGTGGTAAAACAAACGTAAGTTATGAATAATTCCATACTAATGTTGCTGAATTAATATTATTCCAGTCTGTTTCTAGTAAATTTAAGTTCCAGGCCACTATTATTCTTCTCTCTTGTCTTTCATGCAAGAAATGTATGAATTCCTCTGGGTCATCAGCACTTGACTTTTGTTGTCCTCATCTAATTGAATCGCCAATTGCAAGAATATCTTTTCTGACCAGATCTGAATACTCTTCATCTTCTAATTCAGTAATATCTGCTCTCTCAACTGATACATTCCCTGTAATTTGCCTGTTACAGAACAAAACAGTATCGTTTTTAGCATGTATTCTCTTTACTTTACAGACATTTATCAGTTTCTTTTTCTTTCTTATTTGTTGTGAACTTCCTCCTTTCTTTCTTTTTTTATTTCCTTCCAAACAATCTGAATCCTCAGGTTGCTGAATACTTGCATCCAGAATTTCTAAGTTATTACGGGCATTGTCTTCTTCATAGGAGGTGAGTGATCTTTACAGTCAGTAGACACATCCTTCCCTAAATGTGATCTATTTGCTCTTTGTCTAACATTATTTATCTCATCAGTCCAGTTATTAATATAGGTAACAACAGTTCTCCAAGCCGTGCCAGTTGCACAAGTGCAATCATCATCAGTAAGTCTAGATTTACTATTAATAATGGTAAGCAGATCATCCAGCATTTGACACGAGGAACACAGATCACCAGTGCTATCAGGTGTTACCTGTAAACATACATAGCATTTATTACACTGTACAAGATATCTGTGCTTTAGCAAGTCCCTAATAACATATTTAAGGAATACATATTCAGCTGCAAATGAATAAAAATAATAAAAAAAAAGACTAATCAAAATCAGTTACCCACAGAATTCAAAGAGCATTTAAATCAACTTCTGTGAGAAAAATCACACAAACAATATACAACTAAATATTAAAGTAAGTATGGTAAAGTTGTTGCTCTGACCATACAATTTGTAAAAGACAAAAGCTGGAATTTCTTTATGTCTAGCTTCTGTCACAAACTGGATGAAATCAGCAGTTGTACCTCACTAGAATTACATTTAAGATTGCTAGAAGATATAGTAACAGTTGATGTTGACAAGGTTAGAAAGGGGAAGGTCCTGCATTCTAAACAAAGCTGAAAAAAAAGCTGACTCCATGGCATAGAGTGATGGAGCCTTGACTGTACCCCAGGAGACCTGGATTCAGTTAGCACACACATTTCCTGAGAAGCCATCTAGGAGGGGGGTAAGGTAAAGAGTAGCAAATTTGGTTGCTTATCTGTCCTGGGAAAAGGGATGGGAATCTTGGCAAAAGGCTACAGTCTGCAGTAGATACCAGGGACTACAACCCTGCTGCAGATAATGTGGATGCGCACTGACAAAGTTCATCCATGGCTTGTTCACTCTGACATCATTGCACAGCAACAACAGGGCCAGAAAGGAGATTTGAACATGCAAAATAAAAAAATCTGTACCACCTAAGGATGACAGTTTTCCTCAGACCAGCTATCACCCCAGTAGGCAATGTGGCTGCAAACAGCCAATGAAGTAACAACTAGGTCAGAAAGAGTGAGAAAGTAGTTTGATTGTCTACAGCAGAAGTCAAAGAAAGAAAACAAAAAGCAATTGTAATGAAGAACAATTATTTTTTATCCATGTTAGTATGACATGATATAAAGTTATATTTACTGTAAATAACAATTCATTATTGCATGCAGGACAGGAAGTGGGTTACTTTTGCATCCAAATTACACTACATAAGCAAAACATAACTACATGCCAGACAGGAGAGAGAGATTCTGTCTTTCTATGCTTACTTACTGCTACTTGGGTTGTAAAAAAGGAGTGTCTTGGCCTTTAGTCGAGCAGTAACATAATCATACATTACACTACCTCCTGCCTAAATTAATACTATGGGGAAAATTACAAATGTTTACTAAATGTAGAACAGTTACATTTAACTCACAGATGGATTCTTAATATCATTGCATTTTTAATTCACTTCATAACTAATGCCTCAAGCTATCCCCTGAAACTACCATCAGCAAATACTTGTATTCCGAACCCTTCTTTTTACACCTTCCACTTCAGTGGCAGACGCCACCTCATGTACTTAAAAAGCATCTCTTAGCTGGGCTTTGTTCTCTGGTCTGGTTCGGTCCACCAGAGTCTTCAAGTAGAGGTTCGGCAGCGTCTCTGGTATAGACAATAGTAGTACCTCTAGGAAAGATCATTGGTTGTCTGTCATGAATAGTGTAATGTTTTGTTCGCTCATCCTACTAAAGGTATGCACAGCCCTTATGGATACTGGCCTTCTACAGTCATCCTTTCTTCTTAGGACATTACTGGTCATAGTCAAAAATCTTGTTCCCCATTGTAATTCAAAGGAAACATAACACTATTGTTGTGAATGTGGGGATGAACTTACTATGTCTGAGGCTATAGTACCTTGGAGTATTGTTCCTACATTGAAGTTAGCAGGGGAATGTCTTGGTGTTGGTGGGGTGTCTTCTGAATATATGATTTATAAGCAGCTTTTGTAAATCACTCTTTTTGATGTTGGAACCAGACTTCATTTTTTTGTAATTATACAGCTCACAATATCAGGTCTTTCATTTATGATGGGCAGCCCAACTAGCCATCTGTAAACAAAATTCAAGCCAGTTGTGCCACTTCAGCTCTTTCAGGCCCACAGCAAAAATGCACATTTTTAAGGTTTCCTTGTCAAAGTCATTGATTTCATAACTTTGGACTCATATCTGAAATTTACTATCATCCACTTATGAGGATACTGGATCATATTTAGATTTTATTTGTGATAGTCTGTGATACTTAGTGACTGTGCTACTCATGTCTCAGACATGACTTTGTGTTGGTATGCTCTTATGTGCAACTTCTGCTTTTTCTAATTAAGCACATAGTAAGCATGATGCATCCTAAATTTTATCTGTATGTTTTTCCATTTCATAGTATTACTTGCATAAGAGAAAACATATACTTTTAATGTTTTAGTCATCTTAAAGGCTTCTTTGCAATCTGTAAATTTCTGCATAAAAGTTTCTTGTAGAATTATCAAGCGAACTATTATATGCCCTGCATGCACATTTCCTGTTAACTGCATTCTAACTTGTTACTGACTTGTACAAATATACCTGTAGTCCCAGAGTCAGCCTATATTTAAACACATTGTGACACCTGCATGCATCCCACTTAGCTTTCATCTTGTCCATCGTGTTATTATAGCCAGTATTTGTTGGCACTCCTTGCACACATTAAATAATCATGATTAAAAAAATGGTTTATTCTCATCATTATATAGTATACAGGCTTGTTCCCTGTTTAGAGAGCTACTGTCATATCATTTCATATTAGCTGGTAGTTGTATTTATTTTTTTATGAAAGTTTTATGACCACCATTTCAGAAATTGTGCAAACTTAAACTGGCACATCACTCTACTCCTACGCTCTATAACCACTCAACTAATGAGTGGGGCATGCATGAGGTTTATAATTTATACAGAGCTATACAGATAAAAGTCTAGAGTTTGCATTTTCTCTTGCTTTGTCGCAAGTACTTTTACCATACTTTACAAAGTCCTCACCTGTCATAGATAAGAATAGTACATTTTCTTATGTTAGATGTTGCTATGAATATAATTGATTATAATCAGTAGCTAAAATACTTGTCTGAAAGCCTCTTTCAGCAAATGTTAGCTATGTACTTTTCTCCACTGCTGCACAACCGTAGAGTTGATATATATAAGATGCCCCCCGACATGGGTGGTGGAGGAAAGTTGCCCCTTTCAAAAAAGTTTCCTTTAGTGTTCACTGAAAGTGACTTTCAGGGAAGTGTAGTTGCAGTGTTTGCAGCCTGAAGCTTTGCTTTCAATCTGTCATCATGAATCCCTTCAAAGGCACAGTAATTTCTTAGCATATACCTATGAATATGATGTTCTTCTTACTTGAGAGAATAATTCTATAATGCAAATATAATATACAATACTTTCTGTATAGCCTGGACCAGTTAGTGGACACCTCCACTAGGGATTCTAACATTCTGGATCTAGTACTATGAATATGAGTGATCACTGCACCACCCCAAGTGGACAGTCATCTCTACTGATATCTGACCACAGGTCAGTCACACTAGTAGTAACAATAGTGTCTAATCCTCCTCCAGCTGGAACTAGACAAAAAATTTCTCCAAAGCAAACTACAATCTCTTACATTACAAGCCAGACTCGCAACAGCCCAAACCCATCTTATATTCCCTTCCATATTGCTCTCAAATATTTACAAACCTTCACAAATCTGACCTAAATAGCCTTGAATCTTGGTGTAATAAAATTACCAAATTCACTACAAATCAGTCTCAAAGATCTCACCATTGTACTGCATTAATTCAGCTAAAATGGCTACAGCTCCCTCATCTCCTTACCCTGACTCAGCTACTAACTGCCCACACAGTCTTATACAAACCTGATAACTGCCCAGCACTATCAGATCTAGTCCAGCCCTATAGTAACCTAACATCCTTTAGGTCTGCTGATAAAATATTGTTAAATGTTAATAAAGTCCAAAATGCCTATGGCATCTCCCTTTTCTCCCATGCCATTGCCAAACAATGGAATTCTCTTCCACAGGATATTCTTAGCATCAATAACACACTAACATTTAAATAGACCCGAAAACAATATTTCTGTAAATATAGGCTCTGCTCCTGTTCTAACCCAGACTAAACACCTCAACCCATAAATATCTAAATCCTTTCTTTATACCTTCCTTTTCAATATCTCCTGGCTTTTGAATCCCATCTTACTCCCAGATTGTAAAAAAAAAAGTGTATGGAAAAATTTATATTGTTTGAAATGTTTGACAATTGCATATAATTGTTTACTATTATTTAATATGTCTAACTTTGTTACTTCTGTTTTTAAACACTATGGTAAGAAGTTGTAATTTGTATTCTTTTTTATGTACTATAATTATTGTAACTAGCATATGTCATTTGTAAATACTATTGTAATCTTCCTTGCAGCTTTTCTCTCTGGGTCTCCGTTAAAAATGGGCTTCTGGCCCAGATGGACACTACCCGGTTAACAAATGAAATAAATAAATAAATATTACTAGTTTCATAGCCCCTACCCCTACTGATGGCAAAGATACCTGTGCCAAAGTTTATACCAAAGCCTTGTTTAAACACCTTCACAACTGCATCAACTCAGCTGTACCTGACAGGATAAAAGTAAATTCCTCACATAAGAACAAACCTGCTTGGTAGACATCTGCTGCAAACAGGATATATAACAGGAGAAAGAAACTGCTGTATAAAATCAGTAGGAGACAGTCCCCAAATTCAGAGGACTCCCTCTTTGGCCTAAATAAGCAAATAAGACACCTAGTGGAAAAACCCAAAGTCTACCACAAATCTAGATTGGCCACCCTAGCCAAGGGTAACCATAAGGCATTCTTTGGATAAGTCCACAACCTCAAAGGAAAATCCCAGATTTGCACAAAACTTGTTGTAAATGGCACAACATATACTGAACCAGGTGATATTGCTAACATGCTGGGATATTGGTTCAGTGAAAACTTCTCCCTCCTTCTCCACCCAATACACCAAAAGATATCCCTCCTACATGTCCTTCTCTAGAAATCTCTAAGGAACAGGTCCTTAATGCCCTTCCCTTTCCAAAGCTAAAAGCACAGCCTCTGTAGGACCAGACGACATCCCTGTCTGTGCCCTAAATTGCTTAAAGCAAAATTTAGGTGTACCTCTGAATATCCTCTTTAACCACAGTTTAAGGACTGAGTATGTTCCTGCAGATTGGAAAACTGCCACTGTCATCCCCCTCCACAAAGGGGGTTCCTCTGCTGACCCCGGGAAATACAGGCACATAAGTCTGACCAGCCTCATATGCGAGGCCATGGACAGAATCATCATGGACTTTAATTTACAAGGATATAGGAGACTTCCAAACACTAGACCCATACTAGTTTGGTTTTGTCACAGTGAGATCATGCCTACTAAACTTAGTGGACTTCTTCAAGACGGTCACCAAAGCCCTGGATGAAGGCAAAACTGTGCATACTGCCTATATAAACCTAGTGAAGGCCTTCAACACCATTCCCCTCTCAAGTATCATTGATAACTTACCCAACTGAATGTAAACCAGTATATAACCAGATGGGTTGCAAACTGGCTCACCAATAGAATACACACAGTTAAAAGAGGGGACTCTTCATCCACCTTCACACCAGTAACTAGTGGAACACCACAGGGCTTGGTGCTGGGGCCCCTACTGTTTGGAATTTACTTTTCAGAAGTACAGGCCAAAACAAAGGGCATGTGGCTAACAAAGTTTGCAGATGACTGCATACTGCACGAGATCACTGAATCCCCTAGTGACACTGACACCCACCAGGAAGGTCTTACTCAAACCAGTGATTGGTGTCAAAGTCACGGGCTGAAGTTAAATGAGAAAAAGTGCATCATCATCATCCCTTTTGGCAAGGGAGACATTCCTGCAAAGTACCACATTAGCAACAATACTTTAAGAACCCAATCCGTGGTAAGAGATCTGGGCACACAAGTTGACAGCAACCTCTCCTTTGACCATCATGTTTCCACAGTTGTAAGGAAAGCCTTCTATGTTGTCCATCTCATCAATAAGGGCATTGCCTCCAGGGAAAGCAAAAGAGGTTATAACCCCCCCCCCCCATACTCCTCCCTTATTAGACCAGTTATAGAGTACAATGCACCCTTTGGTAGGTACCTTGCAAGGCACCTCCAACAATTGTAGAGACCTCAGAGATACCTTACAAAGAAAATTGTAAACTCACGGTATCAGCTGCCAACTACAGAAATCCAAAAAATAAACTGAAAACCAATGTTATAATGGATGCACAATACAATGAAACTCAGCGCCCAAGAAAGAATCTCTTCTTTAATAGACCAAGAAAAACGAAAATGACAGTGATTAAGCGCTTTCATCAGAATGTTTTACATTGATCGTAAACTGTTATTTAAAAACTTTTTGGCGCCAATTCCGCCAGTTACTGAAATTTAAAGATACATAGTATCATTAAAAATGTGATCTAAAAAACTTCATACAAACTTGTAAGCTAACATAATAAACTTGTTAAATATTCTATATAAAATTCTAAAAACCATAGCATTGTCATATTCAAATACTACTATCTAACAATACTATGTTAAATTATTAAGCAACCGTACATTATAATATACTTATAATGTTATTAGGCACAGTATTAATACTTTGTAAATAAAGTTGTTGCAACTGTATAAAAAATTAATATAATCTGTGTGTATAAAAATTAATATAACAGTAATCCTATCTTACTGTACATATGTACCTACTATTGTCTAGCTAACTACAATGTTAATGCAACTGTAAGATAGGTTTAATTGTGATATATTCATTAAGACCAGGTTCTCTAGCAGAATCAGTCAATATCTGCCAAATTATTTCCTTTTTACTTAACTGAGCTTTTAAATAAAACCTGGTCTTAATGAATATATCACAATTTTTTCGTTTTTCGTTTTTCTTGGTCTATTAAAGAAGAGATTCTTTCTTGGGCGCTGAGTTTCAATGTATTGTGCATCCATTACGACATTGGTTTTCAGTTTATTTTTTTGGATTACAAAGAAAATTCAAGGTGTCCAACACCTGTCCTATGCTGACAGACTAAAATCCTTGTCACTATACTCAGTCTCGTACAGACTACTCAGGGTTGATCTCTGTCTAGCCTATAGGGCAACCACAGATTCTGTCCTGATAGAAATGCTACACATTAGCAAGACAAATGGTACTCGCTGCACCTGCTCTCGTGACCTCAACATGAGAAGTGATATTAACAGGACCTGCAGGAGAGCCAGAATCATCTCCCAAAGGCTCCCCCTGGAATAAGCTTCCAATCCTAGTAAAAAAGAGTGCTTCACTTACCCTTTTCAAGTTTAATCTGGATAAATGGTTGTGGAATCACAAATTCACCCTTGGGGTTTTACCTGTGTCCCTTCTGGACAGGGACAGCAGCTGTAGAGTCAGATCTGCTAATAGCACCATTAAAATAGGAAAAAAACTTGGCTAGGCTTGCAAGGGCCTCAGAGCCATTAGCCTAGTAACCTCCTATGATCCTATGATCCTGTGAAGACCATACATCAAATGCTGTCATCCTACTCTATACTATTTATGCAATGTCATATACAGGAGTACATATCATAGCATTCTGAATGATTCAAG
>NC_056731.1:760499496-760696996 GCF_019279795.1 Protopterus annectens | reverse complement strand
ATGACCTTAAGCATAAATGTTCTCAAAGTTACTCTATCTTTGTGAAAAATGAGAAAGTTGTGTCTCACAAAAAGAGCCTGTAACTCAGATACTTTTCTTCCTCCAGTCAGAGTAATAAGTAACGTTTTCCAAGATAAGAACTTGGAATCAGTCATGAGAGCAGGTTCAAAATGAAACAGTTTAAGTTTCCTAATAAAAACCTTTCTACTAGGTGGGCATATATGTAACACCCTTTCAAATACTGTTTCACAAGAGGTAGGGAAGAAAGGGAGGAATCTAGGCATAGACAAATACAAATGTCACAAAGATTAATCTTTCTAGAAGAATAAGATATGCCAGAGGAAAATAGCTCATGCAAAAAATGAAGAATGACATGAGTCTGAACCTTAAAAGTATCCATTTTTTGGATTGGCACAAACTAGAAAAATGTTTCCACTTACCCATAAATGATTTTCTAGTAGCAGGTTTCTTTGTCTTTTTTAATACCATCTTTGGAAAAAGGTGCCTAAAAGGTAGTAGAATTCTATCATCTATGCAATCTTGTGAAGAAGATGAAGGTTGGAATATATCAAACTCCCTCTGTCCTGTGTGAGTAAGTCCATTCTGTGAGGAAGCTTATGGTAACTGACGTAGGCCATTTTCAAAAGAAGGAAGAATCATTGTTGCCTGGGCCAAAAGGGGTGGTCACCACAATCATCTTTGGAAAGTTCTTCTGAATACTGAGAAGCAGCCTAGTTATTAGAGGAAATAGTGGAAAAGCATGCACGAACATTCCTGTCCAAAGGCATGAAAAGGCATCTGTCTTACAAGCCTTTCTGCAGTAGTCTCTCTATAACTGCCTGATTTGACTGGAGGCAAACAAATCTACTTCAGGAGTTCCCCACAGAACGATCAGTTTCTGGAAGATTCCCAGGTGCTATTTTCATTCATGATGGTCTGTCTGGGTCTTGTTCAGTATGTCTGCCACAATGATTTCCTCTGACAGAATGTATGCAGCCAGGAGGGACAAATTGAAATGACTTGCTAGATCCTAGACTACTATAGCTAATTTGGAGTGGGGCTTGGATCTGGTTCTCGCTTGTGTTTTTATATACCACATCACTGTATTATTGTCTGTTATTACTAACAGGGGCTCACAGATCCTAAACTTTCACTACCTTGGACGCATGTCCACAAGCAAAATCTGAAGCATCTTTTATTAGTGGGAACTGACTGAAAGACAGGAGGACCTGGGTTGAGAGACAACTGATTCACCAACCAATGTAGCTCTCTTTTTACAAACACGAGTACTGGAATTTGAAATGATAGAGGATACTGGTGTTGAGTCCACACTGATATGACAAACCACTGAATCTTTCTCATGTGAAGTCTAGTCAACAGAATCATGAAAATAGTTGAGGCCATCAAACCTACAGTTCTGAAATATTCTCTGGCAGATGCCTGAGTCTGCTTTGAAAATACCAGAAATTGTTCCCTGCAACTCTCCACTTTGTCTTGGAGAAGAAATGCCATAACAAGTATTTTATCTAGAAATCATTGTAGGAACACTGCATTGTAAGGAAGAATCAGAGATTTCTCTCTGTTCACCCGAAATCCTAGAATGAGAAATAGGTTTATTACCTGAACCTCAGATTCTTGATAACCTGTGAAGGAATCAGCAAAACTAATGATCATCTAAATAAGGGAAAATGTAGATGCCCTGCAAGCTACGATGTGCCATTACATGTGCTGGTCACTTTACAAACACTCTTGGGGCTGTAGATAACCCAAAGGCAAAATAGCAAACCAAAAAATGCAAGCCAGACACAGAGAGACACAAAATGCTTCTGAATTTTTTGTTGATTGGAATGTGATGCTAAGCACCATTTAAATAAAAAGTTACTAAAAAAACTGGCAGGAGGAATGAGGGGTAGCAGAGGCTGAAGAGAAAGCATTTTGTATTTTGGAACTATGATGTGGAGGTTTATAAAAGAAAGACATTGGATGGGTCTCTGAATTCATTCTTTCTTTGGCACCAGAAAAAGTCTTATATAAACTTCTTTCCCTGTTTTATCTGAAGGAACAGGTTCCATTACTCCCAAGACAGCATCTGATTTAGAACAGGAGGGAACAGGCTAGTTTGATTGGAAGGATATGGAGGAAACCCCTGAAAATGAGGAAGGGAGTCCCACTGCCAGCTGGAATCATTTACAATGATCTTCAGAACCCAAATGTCTGAACTTATCTGATGCCACATAGGATAGTGAACACCGAAACACTGGTACAGGTTTAAGTGATTGACAAAATGGAGAGGGGGAACTTGGTCATGGAACAAATAGTCAAGTCTGATTTTTCAGGTTGTCCTTGGTTTTGGGAAGATCATCTTTCCTTTTCTGAACCTTCAAAGCACTTTTTTTATTTTGTTTTCCTGAACCATGTTTGGTACATATGTTCTGCTTCCTAGAAGAGAAACCTTAAATTGGATTAAAAGTTCTGTTATATTTAGGAAAGGAAAGAAGGATGAACATCTGAGTAACCCCCTGAACTAACTCTCCATTTTCATCAACCCCCTTAAGGACCTGCAATGGAGGAAAGGCCAGATAACACTTCTTTATGGAGGGGAGCATTAAAAGTTTCTGTTTAATCATCCTCTGGTAAATTTTGAGACTCTAACCAAGCAAATCCTCTCAGAACAGAGTCAGTAGCAGCAGCCTTGAAAACAACATCAGCAGTGTCATAAGCACATTTCACAGAATGTTTGAGTACCTAGAATACAGCAAATACCAGAGAAAGTACAGTTGTGTTCACTTACCATAAATGTAGATATTTGAGTGTATTCACTGTTGCAGTCATCACATTTGGGTTATCTGCTTGCAGTAGCCCTCAGTCGGCCTGATTAACAAAGACTTGAATCCTGCATCAGTTGCTGTCCCTTCTTCCATACCGTCAGGTCATCAGGGGTATAAAACATTCAGCCGACGCCATTACATCAGTTTTTCTTGCCCCAGATGTCAGGTGCCCTCCTAATGGGAAGCAATTAAATCTATAAATATACAAGGTTATGCCTCCAACAAAAAAGCAAATACACCAAAAAGCTTTTGAGCATAGTAAAGGAGAGTAGAGGTATAGCCAAAAGTAGTAAGGGGGCTGGAGGGAGGGTAACCAGGACTGCAACAGTGAATACACTCGAACATCTACATTTATGGTAAGTGTGCACAACTGTACTATGTTCTTCGTGTTTCACTGTTGCAGTCATTACATTTGGGTAGATTCCCAAAGCTAAGAATGGGAGGAGGAATTTAATAGCATTAGGATCAGCTATACGGTCCTGCAAGACTGCACTGGCAAAGTCAGCTCTGGATTTAGAGAAAATTGGCAGATGGTAATGCTTGGTAAAGATATGTACAGAACTCCAGGTAGCAGCTTCTAGGATGTCCCTGGTAGGGACGCCTCTGAGAAAGGCTGTAGAGGTAGATGCAGCCCTGGTTGAGTGGGGTCTGATCCCCTGTGGGATAGGTTTTCCATGCTGCTTGTAGCAGAAATTAATGCAATGGCCTATCCATTTGGAAATGGTTTGCTTTGAAATAGCTTTCACCTCTGCCCCTGTAGCAAATGCCACAAGCAGTTGGTCAGATTTCCTTTGAGGTTTAGTCCTGTCCAAGTAGAATCTAAGTTGTCTGTGCACATCTAAGGGGTGCAGTATCCATTCAACTTTGTTCTGTGGATTAGGAAAGAAGGTTGGCAAATGAATGGACTGATTAAGGGCCACACTGGATACCACCTTGGGCATGAAGGAGGGATTTGTCCTGAGGGATACCCTGTCCGCATGAAAGATGATGAAAGGCTCCACTGCCATGAGGGCCTGTAATTCAGATACCCTTCTTGCTGAAGTGATTGCTAAAAGGAAAGCTGTTTTCCAAGAAAGGAATTTTAAGTGTGCAGTAGTAGCTGGCTCGAAAGAAGGAAAAGTGAGTTTCTCCAATACAAAGTTAAGGGCCCAGGCTGGAGTTGGAGGTCTCCTGGGTGGTCATAGATTTTTGGCCCCTCTGAGGAACTGCTTGAGCAGTGGATGAGAGAAGAGGGGAGGTTCTGTGTTATAATGAGCTGAAATGGATGAGGCATGAATCTTGATGGAGGAGAAAGACAGGCCCTTGTGAAGCATCTCAGTTAAGTATTGTAAAATCTGAGGTAAAATGGGCACTGCTGTGCTCATTCATGCTTATCCCTTGAGGTTGGTTCCAGGAACAGAATCTTTTCCATTTTTAAGCATTAGATTTTCTAGTACTAGGCCTCCTTGCCTCTAAAATGATATCCATCACTGGTTTACTGAGGGATGGTAAAGGAGAGATTAGGTAATTAGCCAGGCTGCTAGGTTCAGCGTTTGAAGCTGAGGGTGGAGAATCTGGTTCTCCTCCTGAGACGATAGGTAGGAGTCTGAGGCAGGTGCCATGGGGCCAACAGTGACACACTGCACAAGAGGTGGTACCAGTGTTGGCATGGCCAGTCTGGTGCAATCAAAATTGTCCTTGGTTTGTCTTGTTTGATCTTTATTAGTACTTTTGGAGAGCAGAGGCAGAGGAGGAAAGGCATAAACTGATAGGTTTTTTCAGCTGAAGGACAGAGCATACACTTTCCAAGGGTGTTTGTGGGGAGTCCTTGTGCAAAATTTGTCCAATTGATAGTTCTGGGGGGAAGCAAACAGGTCTGTATCTGGGCTCCCCCATTTGCTTGTCAACATGTTGAAAATCCTTGGTTCTAGTTTCCACTCATGTGGGTCCATGAGGTTTCTGCTTAGTTCGTCTGCCAGTGTATTTAGTTTTCCTGGCAGGAATTGAGGTTGCAGATGCACTTGGTAGCTCAGGGCTGTGTTCCATAATGCCATGACTAGTCTGCAGAGGGGGTAAGAATGTGTTCCCCCCCTGCTTGTTTATGTACCACATAACAGTGGTGTTGTCTGTCTTTACCATTAATTGTCCTGGAAGAATGTGGTCCTTGAAGGCTGTCAGAGCATTCTGTACAGCTAACATTTCTTTTTGATTGATATGTAGGTGCATTTGACTTGGGTTCCATTTGCCCTGAATGCACTCCCCTGCCAGGTGAGCCCCCCATGCATAGTCTGATGTATGTGTTGTTAGGGTTTGGGCAGCAGGGGGTAGTGTGAATGGTAGTCCCTTGTTTTGGTGGCAGGCCTCTGCCCACCAAAGAAACTCTAGGTGTAGGCAAGGTATGAGAGGAATCGTTGCTTTTAGATCCTGAGAATGTTGACACCATAGACTTTTTAGATACCATTGTAGTTTCTTCATATGAAGTCCTGCATATGGAATTAGAAGAATGCAGGAGGCCATGAACCCCAAGGCTTGTAGTATTTGCCTTGCAGATAGCAGGGTTTTTGTGGCCACTTGTTTGAAGTAGGATGTCAAATTAATTTGTTTCTCTAGCGTGAGGAAAGCCATCGGGGAAGTTGTATTCAAGCTTGCTCCCAGGAATATAATTTGTTGACAGGGTACCAGGTGTGATTTCTTTTCATTTATGGTGTACCCCAGACAAGTCAGCACCCTTTGTACAAAGGCCAGATTATTCAGAAGTATGTCCTGGCTTTCTGCCTGAATTAGACAATCGTCCAGGCATGGGTATATTTGAATATTTCTTTGCCTGCAAAATGCAATGACTGGAGCCAGGCACTTTGTGAATACCCTGGGTGCAGTAGATAAGCCAAAGGGCAGTGCAGAGTACGTGTAGCCTGCTTTAAAGCGTAGGTATCTCCTGCAAGATTCCCTGATTGGGATGTGCAGGTATACTTCCTTTAAATCTAGTGTTGCCAACCAGGTGTCTTTGCCTAGCAGAGGGAGCAACTGGCGAAGAGTCAGCATCTTGAATTTTGGAATCACCAAAAAGGTGGTTAGAGTAGACAGGTCCAGGATAGGACACCATGAACTGTCTTTTCTGGTTACCAGGAAAAGTCTCGAGTAGAAACCTTGTCCCTTTTCCTCTTCTGGTACCAACTGAATAGCTCCCATGCTTAAGAGAGAAAGTACTTGCTTTTGGGCCTCTACCTACTGATTTGGGGGTAGATCTGGCCATCCGCTTGGTGTTGGTAATGTGTGGAAGTGAAATCTGTATCCCTGGGACACTATATTTATAACCCATTTGTCCTGGGTAATGAGTTCCCAGTTCTTTGCACGAAGAGCAATCTTTCCCCCAAAGGGGCAGTCAGTTGAGAAGTGCTTGGAAGTTTTGAAAAGAAGTCATTGAGACAGTTTACCATAGGGGAGTTTTATTACTCCCTAATTTAGAAGTGGAGGCCCCCCACTGCTTAGTCCTGTGCGTACCCTGGGACTGAAGCCTGGGAGCTCTGCTGGATCTGGGTTTGGACTGAGAAGGTCTGGAAGAGGCAGGAAATTATCAATTCTTAGAAGGCCAATGTCTACTAAACCTTGGGGGTTGTACATGTAAAAAATCTATAACAGTTTGCATATATTTAGCTTCTTCCTCCATCTTTTTAAGAACTTCTTCTGCCTTGTTGCCAAACAGGTGGTCCTGGTTTAAGGGAGCATGCAGTAATTTCGCTTTAACATGATCTGGCAAGGATTGCTCCTTAAGCCAAGCATGCCTTCTAGGTATAGACCCAGTTGCAGTAGCACTGCAAGATGCCTCTAGTGAATCAAAACCACATTGCAAAGTATGTTTTCCAACTTGTTCAGCTGAATGCAGTAAATCCTGTAAATCCTTATTTTCAGCACAATCAGGAATCAACATCATTTTCTGTTTAAGCAATCCTATAATATGCTGCTGATACTTTAACATATGAAACTGGCAGTTTAGGGCCCTAATGGCCAAAGTTGCAGAAGTGTATACCTTCTTACCCCATCTATCCAGCGCCCTGGAGTCTCTATCAGAGGGGGTAGGATTTTTGGCAGTAGCAGCTTTAATGCCCTTGGGTCCCTGTGAAATGGTCTCAGGATCCACAGTAGGATTTTTAAAAAGGAACTTGTGAGAGTCAGGGACCCTGTAATATCTATCAGGTTTTCTGGGAGCAGGAGGTAATGAGTCAGGGGCCAAGCTAGATTCCGAAAAGGCATCATCAACAATGTCTAGTACAGGAGGTATGGCTAAAGACCTGTGCTGGGGCAGTAGTAAGAAATCCCTAAGCCTCTTTTTAGAATCAGAGAAATCCTGACTTTCCCAATGAAAATGTTCCCTGAGAGTATGCAAGGTTTCACCAAAAGAGAAATCCTCTGGGGGAGAAGCAGAGGGAATAGAGTCCTCAGCATCAGAATCCTCATAGGTAGATAAGGGTAAATCCTGGTCATCAGAGGAAACAGAAAATTCAGAATCCTGGTCAGAAGTATCATAAGCAAACTCAGTCCTAGGTCTCTTAGAGGGGGAAGGCTGGCTTCCCCTGATTAAAGTAATAAGGTCTTCAGCCATTCTTATGTTTTGTTTTTTAGGCATAGAGGCCTGACCATACGGTCTGGGCATCAGTTTTCTAGGCATGGTTCGAGTTTTAGCCCTTGAAGAAGAAGATGGCATCAGTTTAATACGCAAGTCAGTAGGCCTGAGTACACCCTCAGAAGCCAATGCCTGCACAGCGGCTCCGGACCCATCCAAGGTAAAGACATTCACAGGTTCCACAGTTGAAGCATCTCGCAGCATACCGAACTCTGAATAGGTCTCAGTAGAGGCCTGCAAATCTGAAGTAGCGGGTATCAGGGGCTGCGAAAGTGCCTCACTGAGTACTGGTGAACTGGTGACTGGCTTAGGAGAAGCGTCATCAGCAGTTTTGTACCTAGGCGGCCTGTCTCTGTCTTTATCTTTGCGTTTTTTCAGAATGTTGGTAGTCGGATAGCTTACCGAAGACATATCAGGATAATTGAAATGAGCACAAAAATATTTAGAAGCAAAAAATATACCGATGATGGACAGTTCGTGGTTTAAATAAGGCACAAAACTGACAGTGAGGTACATCATGGTCAGGGCCTAGGCAAGGAATACAGCAGGAATGAAAATCTTTATGAGGTATTTGCTTTCCACAAGAAATGCAATTATTTAAACAAACTCGTAACCAACCACAACTGTATCCAAAAAAAGACCCTTGAGAACCAGCGACCAATCCCAAAATTTTAATGACAGATGAGAAACTCAGACACAAAAGTTAACCTAGGTTTCGTCCCACTTATAGAGACTTCATGAGAACAATGAACTCTACTGAAACACTCATTTATACATCATTTTAAGTTTTGTGTCCTTCAGCAGATTAGATTTGACATTCAGGGGAAGACAATGGATGTACATTTGGATATTAGCGAGTTGAAATGGCAGTTAAGGTTAGATGCTCTTAATTATCCTGGTATCAACGATGGTTTGAGTATTGCCCCTATGCCTAAATTGAAAAACATTTTAGGAAGGAAATGAAAACCAAGTTCAACCAATGTTTTTTTATAGTTTAATATTTAGTTTGTTTAGCTTAACTTGCTTAATTATATGATCATTTTGAGTGTTTTTAGTAATTTAATACATACATTTTCATTGATTGACATTTAATATTTCTAAATTGTTAAAATTTCCAAAAATTTAAAAAAAATTTTTTTTAATTCTTTTTAATATGTTTTTGCTTTTGGTATGTGTATTTTATGTAAGTTTTTGGTATATCTCTTTCAGAGAGAGGTCCCTTTTAAGTGGGAAATTATTTTATTGGTTAATTGGGTGGGTGTGTATATAAATATGAGTGTTTCAGTAGAGTTCATTGTTCTGATGAAGTCTCTATAAGTGGGATGAAACCTAGGTTAACTTTTGTGGCGGAGTTTCTCATCTGTCATTAAAATGCAATTATTTACTTTTACTGACATCGGTTTAGAGCAAGAAAAAGTTTCCCCAACGGGGTACTTAACTTTTAGTTGAAGACTTTGGTTCTGAAACTCGAAAATTAAAATTTCAGGAGTCGACCGACCGGCACTAGCGAACTGCTTCTGCTTCGGGCACCATATGGTAAGAAAGACTGATGTAATGGTGTTGGCTGCATGTTTTATACCCCTGACGACCTAGCATCACGGAAGAAGAGACAGCAACCGACACAGGACCCAAGACTTTGTTAATCAGGCCGACTGAGGGCTACTGCAAGCAGATAACCCAAATGTGATGATTGCAACAGTGAAACATGAAGAACATCACATAAATATTTACTATCTAAAGGAGGGAGATCAGCAATTAAATTCTTTAAATTATAAGAAGTCAGCAAAAACTGAAGGTCACTTTGGGGGAAGAATTAAAATTTTTAACCAACTTAAACAAAACCTTTCCCAGCTTGTCAGAATGGATAAAACTGTCAGCTGGAAGAAGCTTGGAAGAAGCTGACTTTGACAAGGAAATTACAACAGGATCTGCCCAAGGATTAGAGAAAAGAAACTTATCAGACTGGTTCTTCATATACAGCTTATCAGACTTTGTAGGAGCAGATGGCTGACTGAAAAGTGCAGTCTGCCAGAAAGGCATCCTCCAAGGCTGGTAAAAGCAGGAGGGAGAGATGTAGGTTGAGGCAAATCTACCTGTAATTATTCATAATGTCTTTGTTAAGATTCGAATATGAATTTTTGTTCTCATTGAAATAATTCCCTCATTCTGACAATAGTGTCAGAAAAAAAAATCATTCTCCAGGAGAAGAGAATAAGGACAAACTCCTTTCAGAGTCAGAGTCTCCATCCTGTAAAGAGGGAACATGAGAAGCACAGTCCCTGTCACATTCTTGTCCCTCAGACTGAGAATTAGTATCTGCTAGTTGAGAAAATGTTCTCCAATTTTTTGGAAGGATAATTATTATTCAAACTCTGAAAGCCTCTCAACAATCTTTTGTTAAATCCTAGCCAGCCATCTGCTTTCGGAAAGGAAAATGTCTTGATTTATGTTCCCTTTTCCCAGAAAAGAAGTAATTAAACAGATGGCCCTTACCCCAGTGAAGCTAAGTGGATGAGCATCCCCCAGGTGCATTCCCCAAAACTAACAGTGATTTTCCCTCGCCCAAAATAGCAACTGGACAGCTGCAGTGGACATGTCTCCCTCCCAGTACAAAGTGGCATTTTGAGAAGCAACAATAGAGGGACCAGGAAAGAAAATGTGATCAGTCTAAGGAACAATGGTCACACCAGCGTCACCCATCGATGGCTGAGGCAAAGAAGAAGCTGTCTTGAAGACTGAAACTTCTTGGGTAACTTTTTTCTTCTTGCATCTGAGGGAAGGGTTGATATTGTTACTGGGTCCCTGGTCCCTGTCAAACTGCAGAAGGAGTGCCACAGGCAGATAACAGGACCAAGAAGACTCAGTAATACCTCCTGATTAAAAATGTAGACTTTGAGGTATTTTTTTTTTTGTTTTTGTTTTTTCTTAATTGACAATCAAATGCAGTTGTGCATGCCTTCCACAACAAGTTTTTGTATGAGCAGAATACTTTGCCTCATAGAACAAAAATTAACAAGTTAGGGAATCCTTACAGGTACTTAGGATAGGCTTACAGCCAATAAAAAGTTTTTGATAAGCAGTAAGAGGACAGACAAGTCTGTAAAATAATCTAACAGGAAAATAACTTTTGTAGTAAACATTACCACAGACTTTTAAGTAACAATTTTTTAAGCCCCCAAAATAAAATATTTGAGAAAAGTTTCTTATTTTAACTTAAAGACACAATTTCCCACAATAAACACATCAGAGATGCCTGTCAGAAAAATTAAGTATTGAGGTAAATTATTTTCTCACAAGTGTTCAAAAGGGCAGAAATACATTACAAAATACTTATTTAACAGAATAGAGTACAAATAATCTATCCTGCCTCATTGATGTTATCCTGTTCCTAGCTCAATCTGACAGCTTTTCGTAATCAGATAACCAATAATAAAGGTAAGGTAATTAACAGCACACTAAATAGCTGATTATCAAGTACAACTGCTCTATTAAAAAAGTAAACAACTGTAGCTTTCTGGAGGATCGCAAGATGGTTAATAACCAGGCTATCTCAAAACTACATTACATCTAAATGTAACCCTAACATCAACCTTTTCCCTGCATGATGCCATCTGAGCACAGAAAAGGTCAGCATAAGGGAAAGGTATGTCTTGGGTTCTGATGCACACTATGGATGACAAATCTAGCACAAGATTAAGTCTGATGAGTGAAGGCTACTGGTGAGGCAATGATGTGACAGAAGAGCAAGGGCTGTCTTTGTCAGTCTTGCCCTCACTAGTAAAAGTCTTCTGTAACTACTACAGTTGTGACAAATGTCTGTAAAGCAACAGCTGAAGATTCCTGTTATACCCTCTGACATCCTACAGCATGGTAAAATGCACATTTCATAAACAGCACATCCCCAAGCTGGAAGAGCATGGATCATAGACTAAGACATACATTATCTTATTAATAAGATTCATTCTTTTACAATTTTTTTCAGGAAGGCTAAAAAAATGATTAGGCTGCCTATGTTAGCATTTTTTCAGAAGAATGAAGTATACTACACAGACTGTACATCCACCAGTTCAGATTTTTTCCAAGTTCTCCTACCCTTAACAGTAGAAGTTAGTAATTATTCCTGATCATTTCTGCCTTTTTAAACCAGCATTTATTTTAAAAGAGGTTTACTTCAAAGGCAGCTGCTACCACAATAATTTCTACAAAACCAAGAACATTATTAATTTCTTCTGACAACAGAGAGTTAGATCAAAGTAACCATCTACTTTAGAAAGAAATGAGGTAAAGGCATGTGGAACACCTGGAGACCTAGAGGAAAAACTCCCCTTCAATTCAAAAGAAACCTCAGGATCTAGAAATTCTAACTCAGCGTCTTTCTCCCTCTCTCCTTAAATAAAAATATTTTAAATACAATGTGGGAAGCAGAAGATATTCAAGTGAAATATTACTGCAGTGTATCTCCTAAACTAGATAACAATCCTTATATGTTTAGGTGTACTTAAGGGTTATAATTACTCTAACCTGATAAACAGTATAAAGGAACCAAATGCAGAGGAGATATCCTGAATTTTTTACTTTTTGTTTTTAGTACCTTAGGATGACGGGGAAAGGAAAAGGCATTTATATTTCTATAAGACTTTTAGTATAATCACCCAAGACATATCCTTCCTAAGAATCAAGCATATACAATTTCTTGTAAAGCCTTACATTTAGGAAAAGATATATATATATATTGGACAACTTCTTCCTGGGTACTAGGGTTAAAAGATATTAATTACAGCAATTTTAAAATAATTGTTTTTCTGTTAAGGGATAAAATATAGATCAGATAAATGACTGGTGCCGGAACCATGGCTTAAATCTAAAGGGGAAGGAATGTATTATCACACCCTTGGGGAAGTCAAATACCCCTGCAAATTACATCAATAGCCCACCCATAAAAGTAGACTCAGAGGCTACAGATCTAGGTACACAGATAGATAGTAGCCTGAACATTGACCACCACATGTCCACAGTGGTGAGGAAGTCCTTTTTTATGTGGCACAACTTATAAGTAAAGGTATGGCATCCAGATCCAAGGAAATTATAGTTCCACTGTACTCAGCCCTCATTAGACCGATAATCAAGTATAATGTGCCATTTGGCAAATACTTGACTAGGCACTTACAGCAGCTGGAGTGACGTCTGAGGTTCCTCTCAAAGAAAATACAGGGTGTAAACAACGTGAACTATGTGGCTAGACTAAAAGCCCTATCCCTTTACTCTGTCTCCTACCAGCTATTATGGGGAGACCTATGCCTGACCTACAAAGCACTTACAAATCCACCCCTGATGGAGCTGCTACACATCCACAAATCAAACAGCATGAGGGTCACCTAATCTAGGAATCTAAACTTAGTCAGTGACTCAAACAAAACATGCTGGAGAGACAGATATGTGTCTCAGAGATTGTCCCTTCTTTGGAACAGGCTTCATATTCACATTAAGCAGAGCCTTTCCCTGGCCCTCTTCAAATGCAGTTTGGATCAATGGATTGGGAATCACAAATTCACACATGGAGTAGTGCCTATGTCCCTTATAGGCAGGGACAACCTGTAAGATACTCAATTCACAGGCACAGATCCATGCTATCCTCTTGGCCCAGGGGTCATATATTGGGTAAAATTGGGTTATATTGGCTAGGCTTGTAAGGGCCCTTAAGCATTAGCCTAGTAGTCTTCTGTGGACCAATGAACAAAAAGAAAACCAAGACAACAGATATGAAAATCATGAGTGTTAAAGATATCTGTCACTGCTGCTCCACAACTAAAACACTGTTAAAGCTAATGCCCAAAGAAGCAAAGACTGTAATGTTTTTTAATAAAATGTTATTCTAAGTCAATATATTATTAGTATTTAATAAAAGTGTCACATTATCTGATTTATTCATTTTGTATAAAATTATACAGACTTAATTTATAATTGTTTTTCTGAGTGCAACTTTTAAGTGCAGCTTTTGTGTTGCATAACAGGGCCATCTGCTATTTTTAGCTGGGCTGCTATGTGCTACATTTCCTTGCTACTCACTGCTACTGGATTTGACTGTGCCACCCCACAAGACATCATGGAAGTGCATATATTCAATCATATTCCATCTCTGTGTTTTTAGAGTGCATTTACTGCTAATCTGTTATTACTTTCTCAGAGTTTTGATAACTTAGGATACTCTTTGTTTTTCTGTACTGACAGTAACAAATTGATGAGGTCCTAGTCATTCTGTTTGCTCCAGTCTAGATTTATTCTTTTTGTTATCATTGAATCATATAATCAGAGAATGTACAAGTCAACTAGGCCATGTGGCCATTTATGCCATGCCAGTACTCATCCTTAGACCTTACTTCTTTTTTCAAGGAGACGTAGGGAAGTCATACATGGGATAAATTTATGAATACCCATACAATTGTCTAATTTCTTCTTAAAAGAAAATAGTGTCACTTTACTTGACCTGCAGAGAAATCTGTTCCAGTGAAGAGGTAGTCATTGTGTTACCAATTTGTGTCACCACTGTGATTTGTTTATTTGCTGAAGCAAGTTCAAATCTCTTGTTCTAGTGTTAGCAGGACTGTTGGATTTGTGGAGGAAAAAAAGGTCTTGGACTGCCAAATCCCTAATTGCTCAGAAGGCAAAGCACAGATCACCCCTAAGAAGACTGTAAGACACTAATGCAAAGACAAGGCCTCCAGCCTATTTTGATAAATTAGGTCCTTTAGTCCCATGGTCTTTTTTTGTCAGGAACCTTTGGGGGTCTTCCTAACTGCTTGATATGTTTGGTAAGATGCACCCCAAAGGGGGTCACTGTATTCTATAATGGGTCTGATCAGTGTACAATATAAAGGGGGGAAACTTCACTGTAACTAGAAGAAATACCATTGGTGAACAGCTGTGCCAGTTAGAAGGATTTTCTGACCACTGTTGTAACATGATGGTCAAAGAAGAGGAACTTATCTACACATGGTCCAAGGTTTCTCTCAACATCTTTGTTTCAGAGTGCAGTATTTTCTATACTATAAGCAGGGTGGAGGGTTTGTTTGCTAAATGCAACAATATTACATTTGAGCATTTTTAAGCTTACTTTGTAGCATTGGCTTAACAGAATTGGATTCAAGGATAATGTCCCTTTTACAGTTGTTGGCTAATTTGTTTAACCAGAGTTCTTGATTTTTCATTTGGAGATCGGAGAAGAATATACTGAATAGCAAAGGCCCTAGCATGGAACCCTCTGCTACCTCACTGGTTACTTTTATGCTCTCTGAGTCAGTGTCTGGCATCCTCAAAGAGTGGGTTTTGTCCCTCGTCCAGTTAGTTATCTAACTACATAGAGCTAGACTTGGAGCGCATTTATCTTTTTCAAAATGTTGTCATGTGGTATAGTGTCAAATGCTTTGGCAAGGTCAAGGTATATTGTATGGACAGTGTCATCACTGTTCTCAGCTTGCATTACCCTGACAAATAAAATTTGCCAGATTCATTATACAGTATCTACCCTTAACAAAATCAAACTGTTAGAGGTCAAGTCTAATAAGATTTTTTATATCGAAGTTGATCAAGTCTGTTATGATCCATTCCATGGTCATGCAGATGAGGCTTGTCAGGCTGAAAGGTCTGTAATTCCAAGGGTTCATGGTGAGGCCACCTTTGTGAAGAGGAGTCAAAATGATGTGTGCCAAACCTTGGGGACAAAAACAGTAGAATTAGCTTAGGTTAAATAGTTGTAGGAACTGATCCATTAGAACATGTTTAGTGGTGTTGAGCAGACAGACTGGTATGTTGTCAGGTCCTACAGAGGATTCATTTTTTGCTTTGTAAAGTATTTCTAACAGGTGTTACTTTGTGATTCTAGGGGTTTTGTGACCTTAGGTATATGTAGTTCGGTACAGATGTCTCTAGGGTAAAGTTAGTACTGAATCTGTTTGTCAGTATAGTTATGATATCCACTGGATTAAAGAAGGTAGTGATATTTTAAATGAGTTCAGAGTAATGTTGGATATTAATGTGTAACTTCCTGATATAAGTAAAAGAAGGATTTCTAATTATTCTTAGCTTCCAATAACATCTTAAATTCATGGAAAGCTGTAGATTTTCTGATGGCGTTTTTCAGGACCTTTTGATGTTACCCCCGATTTGCAGGTCTTTAGGTTTGCTATATATTCTAACAAACTTTTTTACCTACTATATTGTATTATTGATTTTAAGGATGTCGACTACCAGGCTAACTTGCTTTTTCCCTTCCATTTTTGTTAAGTTTTGGTAGGGACTGACAGGTTTGTACAGTTTTCAAGAATTTATTTGCATAATGGCTAGTTGTGTCTATATTTAACGGGGTACAGTTATGTTGGAACTTAGAGAGTTAATCATAGAACTGTAGGAAGTTTATACACTTAAAGTCTTGGAATATTGTGATAGCTGCCTCAGCTGGTTTAGGGAGTTTCAAAAAGAAGGTTACCAATTTGTAGTCAGTCTCTGCTGGGATTGGAGAATGTACGTTTTTGTCGAGTGCTGCTTAACCAGCTGAGAATAGCACAACAGCTTTATCGTTGAAAGCAACTTTCAGCTTACATGTGGTGCTGTACTTTCTCAACTGCTGTTTGACCAAGAAGTAGGTATATATGGGTCTATATTAAATTATCAAAAGTTGAATTCACAGAACGATATTTCCATTGAAAATACCATTCAGCAAATTCACTCTTGTGGGGGGGGGGGGTTGTGCCCCCATACCCCCGCTAATTATATATACCAACTCTGAGATCACATTACAGTGAGGAAAGGGCAAATTTTCTGATCTTCATTGTACTGCGATTGCAATATTCAGAATTCTCTGAACGGTACTTTTGATGGAAATAACCGTTCAGTGAATTCAACATTCGATAATTTAATATAGACCCGGTATATATAAGCTGGGTGGTGGTTAGGTGGTCTCCCACACTGGAGGTGCAGGGGGGTTATCCCTGTATAAAAAAGTGCTAAATCATGTTTACTGAAAGTGGCTTTCAATATTTTTTTCATTGATTTGCCCATCTGAGAAAAGACCTTCAACAAATAATCATGAATCTATGGGATAGTACATATAGCTGTCACATTTGTAAGGACCAGATCCAAAACATTTTGGCCTCTATTGGGCTTTTTGACTATTTGATCTATGGAATTGTTGTTTATGAAATCAAGGAATTTTTGAGCATAGCCTGCACTTTAGGTAAAGGTCTCCCAGTTTGTCAACAGCAGTTAAAGTTGCCTAGGATGATGGTGTTTTTTGTGTATATGATGTTTTTAAGAACTGGACATGGTTTTGGAGGGTCATCATAGGGTCCTGTAATATGCTATAATCTGACAGTTGGTTTTATTTAAGCTGAATTCAATCTCAATAAATTTGGTTCAAGGGTCTTGGGAATCTGTCTTGAGGTAGTGTAGTCTTTAACAAATGTGCATATTCCCCTAAAGTTTCCATTGGGTCTAAAGCATGATAGATAAAAAAATGCTGGTATAGAGGGAATGCTTTCTAAACCCTTGAATACAGTTTCATTAATAATGCACACATGAATGTGCTCCAAATGCAGGAGAGCTTCAAAGTCAGACAAAAAAGGCACTATGGGGGCAGCAAGGGCTTTAACAGCATGTGGAAGCCTTGAAATGAAAGATATAAGCCATCCTTGGTAAAGTAACTGGAGCTGTGTAGCAGTTCATCCAATGCTGACACATGCTGGATCTTCCTCAAGTGACACTGGTTACAAAGCCAACCGTTTATATAAGTCACCTTTTACCGTGTTCCTTAGCATCATTCGAGCTGAAGGTATGATTCCACTCAATACCAGAGTCTCTTCAGCACTTGTGACATGGAAGGAGAGCTTGGAAATGTCTCACTGCATTTCCCTTAGAGTTTTCTGCACCAGGTTATTTATACCCATTTGGACCTCCACCATGTTGTAGTCTCTTAACAGTTTTTAGTACCCTTGAGATGTACCCTGGCACCAAAAGGCAACTCACTGCCACCCTGATTTTGTCCAGCTTTGCAAGGTAGAGTCTGTGTGTCTTACTGTGGAGTCACCAACCACCAGTACATTATTCTTAATGAAGGGTTTAGGCATGCTTAATTTAGGGCATTTTTTTCAGGTGACTCAATTGCGAATGTAGCAGTATGTATTATCATATTTCATTTTTGCTGAGACCTGGTCTTGTCTGACTGTGGAAGCATAGGCACTGTCTTTTTTTACAGCCTCAGCATAAGATAAATTTCCATGTATTTGTGTGGAGTGCTTCAGGGAAAGCCTTAGTTTTTCTGATGGTGTTTTTCAGTACATTTTGATGTACTCACAGACTGAGTTTGTTTTTGTTTTTTTGTTTTTTTGTTTGTTTGTTTTTTTGTGAGAGTATTGTCTCCATTTTAAATATTTGCATCTCTCACAGTATGTTTGTGAAGTGGTAAATTGTAGTAGTTCATTGTCCTTGAGCATCGGGCAGTTGCTTCATTACCTAAATATATCACAATTTATAAGGCTGGCAACTGACACAGTGTCAGTAGTGCAACAGGTAGCTCACTCACCTTTGGTATAGAAAGTGGGTTCTAATCCTACATTAAGAAGATAAGCAGACAGCTGCACTCCTGAGTGTGTCATCCTTTAGATGAGATGTTACACCAAGACCCCACCTGTCTGAGTTGGTGGTAGCTTGAGTGGTTATAAAAAATACCATGGCACCTATTGAAAAGAGTAGGTGAAGTTTCCTGATGCCATGCCAAAATTTCCCCTAGTAGTGTAATACTACTTTGGGTCTCCCCTGAATAGAGACTTCTAGCTTACTGTGACTAACCCAGCCAACAAATAATAAATTAAAAATAACAGAAGGAAGACAATCTAGCTGATCTTCAGTTTAGTTGATGAGTGCAGAAATTTGGGGAAGTAAGACTCTTCTAAATTTTATTATAAGATGCATCTGTAGGATTATAGTGTTATAGCTAACTAGTGAAGGTGCTATACTAAGGTGGTAGCAATTTACAGTAACTTTTCCTGGTCCTAAATAAAGAGGTAGCACTCTTAGCACATCCAGCAAATGAGTACAGTTCTGGCTATATTTGGTAGAGGCAAAACTTCCATCAAAGAGTCTGCATCTATCTATTATAGGGTTGTGCAGTGCTGTATGCACTGTATCTCAGAGCAATATAGCTGAGCAGAGAATTTAAACACACCAATCTAAAAAAAAGAAGTTATGTCCTTACCAAAACATTCCATCTATGTTGTCAATCTTCATTCATTCTTGATGAATGGGACTCTGTTCCCATCCTCTGAACCAGCTCGGCCATTATACAGCTCACGCCAGCCAAAAAACTCTCAGGCTAAGACTCTACCTACAATGCCCCTCTCTCTGTTACCTCAAATTGAGTTTGTAGCCAAGTACAGAAAGATAGCAGAGGCCATGTCTGAGGTGAAACCTAAAAGCTCCAAGAACAAGTGTCCAAACTACCAGAAGTCAATAGGAGTGGGCAGGAGTGTGGGATGCTAAGAATGAATGAAGATCTACAACACAGATGGAATGTTATGTTAAAAATGTTATCAATCTTCATTCATTCATGACGAATGAGACAGAGTCTGCAGCTACTTTAGGTCCTGGGTGGCCCTATGGAAGGATATTCCTGAGCACCACAGAGCCGAAAGATGCTCTTCCCCTAGAGACCATACCCAATTTGTAATGAGTGATAAAGGTATGGGGGAGCCTATGTTGTGGCTGCACATATTTCTTCCATGGATGCGTTGGAATGGAAAACAGCTGAAGTGGATATAGATCTGGTGGAATGCGCTTTAACAAGCGCAGGCAAGTTGTGGTTCTTATGATTGTAAATGAAAGTAACACAATCCATTTGCCATTTTGATAAGGTAACTTTCAAGACAGGTTTACCCAAAGCCGAATCTGAAAATGACACAAATAATTGATCTCATTTTTAGTTCTGTCAAGATAGAAATGTAATTGTCTGTGAGCATCTAGTAAATGCAAGCAATATTTACCTTTATTTGAAAAATTGGGAAAGAAGATGGGAAAATCAATAGTCTGATTAATATTAGATTCTGAAACTGCCTTAGGTAGAAAAGAAGGATTGGTTCTCAACAAAACCCTATCCATATGAAAAATCATATAAAGATGCTTCACACAGAATGCCTGCAATTCAGAAACTCTCCTGGCAGAAGTGACATCCACTAGAAAAAGAGTTTTCCATGACAGAAACTTGAGATCACAAGTAGCTGCTGGCTCAAAGAGCTGGAGAACTAAAGATTGCATTACTAGGGTCAAATCCCATGAAGCTATAGGATCCTTAAATGGGGGCTTTAGACGTAAGGCACCTTTAAGAAAAACTTTGCACAAACGATGGGAAATTAAGGTATGATCATCAAACGCATTATGGAAATTGGAAATGGCTGCTAACTGGACCTTGACGGTGGAAGCAGAAGCTCCCAGATCAAAAAGGGAAGCCAGAAATTCCAAGACCTTGTCAACTGATGCTGAAAAGGGATCTAAATTATTTGTACATGCCCAAATTGAAAATCTCTTCCATTTGCTAAGATAAGAGTTTCCTGGTGGATGGTTTATGAGAAGCCAGAAGGATTTTTTGTACTGAGGAGTGTAATTGTTCTGCCTGGCAATTAATGGAATTGGAGATAAAAAGCTGTCAGCCTGAGAATGTGAAGCTTGGGATGTACCAAACCCTGTGGGTGAGAGAGCAGGTCTGGAAATGGGTACAGAATCCAAGGACAGTGAATCAGGTGAGGCCAAAGGAAGGAGAACAAGACTTGACAAGGCCAATAGGGTGCAATGAGGATCACTTTGCATCTCAACCTTTGGGCTTTCTTCAAGAACAAAAGAATGAGAGGGAATGGGTGAAAGGCATAAAGTAGTCCCAGGGGGGCAATCAAGGAGGAGTGCGTCTCTCAGGGACTCCTCCTGTGGGGGAATTAAGGCAAAATAGCTGCTGCATTTGTTGTTTACTGGGGAGGCAAAGAGGCTGCAGCAAGGCTGGCCCCAGTGATGAAAAATGTTCATTGTTACCTTGGGATTGAGAGACTACTTGTGAAGCAGAAGGATGCATCTGCTCAGTTTGTCTGCTATTATGTTGGAGCTTCCCAGGACATGAGTTGCTATTAGAAAGATATTGGAAACTCCCATTGCCATATCCTGACAGCTTCCCAGCACAGGGGGTAAGATCTGGTTCCACCTTGTTTGTTGATGTACCAGACTACTGACATGTTGTCTGATTGAATTGTAATTGTCCCTGAAGGAAGAATAGACTGAAAGGCTTGCAACACTGGAAACACTGCTCTCAATTCCAGGACATTGATGTGCAAATTGGCCTCTTGTGGGGACAAAGTACCTTGAACTATTCTTCCCAGATAATGCCCCCTCCACCCAATCTGGGAAGCATCCGTGGTCACTTTGGCTGTGAGCAGAGAGGGAGTGAAGGTGTGGCCTCATAGATTTTCCTCTGACTTCATCCACCAGGGTAGAGCCTACTTGCAGTGGTTTGTTATCAAACTGGATAAGACATTGGATGTGTCAGTATCGATCATTGTACAGCTAAGAGCCACTGAAGCAGTATCATATGAAATCTTGCCAGGGGGCACTAAGTTTATGGTCACTGCCATAGATCCTAGGGCTTGGAGAATAAGAAGAGCAGGAACTTTGTCTTTGGATAGGATGAATTGTACTTGTGTCCTTATTTTTTTGTAGTTGGTGTAGAGGGAGAGAAGCTGCACAAGAAATTGTACTGAGGCATGCTTCTAAAAATTCTAGTTCTTGTGTTGGAGTCAACTGCAACTTCTCTCTGTTGATCGTAATGACAAAGGACTGAAAAAAATGAAATATGAAGTCTGTGGCTTGAAGCAGTAGACACCTGGTGGGGGTGGTGAGGAGCTAGTCGTCTAGGTATGGAAATACTCAAAATCCACATAGCCTCAAGTGAGCTGTAACCACTGCCATGCATTTGGTGAACACCCATGGGGATGTGGTGAGACTGAAAGTCAGCACACTGAACTGAAAATGACTGGCTCCCAGCCAGAAGAGGAGAAACCTTCTGGAGTGTTTGTCCATCTTTATGTGGCAATATGTATCCTGAAGGTCTATAGAGGACATCCAGTCATTTTCCTCTAGAAAGGGAAGAAAAGACTGAATAGTGACCATCTAGAATTTTGGTTATTTTTATTTTTTTTTATTTTAACATTTGTTGACCGGGAAAGTCCGACTAGGACAGAGCCTATTTTCAGCAGAGGCCCAGGGAGAAATGCTCCAGATGCATGTCTTTAAAATGTGGGAGGAAACTGGAGTACCCAGAAGAAACCCAAGCAAATGCAGGGAGACTGTGCAAACTCCACACAGAAGGCATCCCAGCTGAAAACTGAACCAGAGAACCTCTTGCTGCAAGGCAACAACGTTAACCACTGCACCACTGTGACACCCATTTGTGTTTCCTGAATAAACTTGTTTAGAAGGCTGAGATCTACAATTGGTCTCCAGTCTCCTGTCTTTTTTGGCACTAAAAAGAATCTTGAGTAAAATCCGGATCCTCTTTGGTCTGGTGGGACTTCTTGGATGACTTTTTTTCCAGCAACTTTTAAATCTACTGTTGCTTGGTCCCTCTGATTGGGTGGAAAATTGGGGACTCTTTTTGGGGAGTATGGAAAGAGACTACAGGGAATGTGGTAACCTCTGGTGATAATTCTCTGAACCCAAGTATTCAAAGTTATCAATAACCAGGCTGTCTGATGCAGTGAAAATCTTCCCCCAATTGCTTCAAGGGGTACGCAATTGGGCCTCCATTCAGGAGTGCTGGTAAAGCTGTCCAGAGAAGGAGTCTCTGGAGCCTGGATTTCTCACACCACCTTTGCCATGTGGAGGGTGTCTTCCATTAGAACTCCCTCTTCTGCCCCAAGGGAAGTATTCACCACGTGTGTCATGAAAACATCCTTGGGACTTTTTGAACCACATTTTCCCACTCCTCTGATTCCTAGAGTAGATTTGTTGAGGACTAGAAAAATGAATGTCTGCACCAGAAAAGGTCTTTCCATATGTTTTGCACCTGGCTAGTGCATCTCTGACTTTGGGACCAAACAAGGAAGACCCATCAATAGGAGCATTGATGAAGGAAGACTTGAAAGGTTCCACGATGTCACACAAATGCATCCAGGAATGGCACCTTATAGCAAAGGCTGAACCCGCTGCCCTGGTTGCTCCCATGGCTGCATGAGTGATGAGCTGCATGGATGAGTTCGATATAGACTCCAAGGTGGTAAGCTGAGAGGCAACCTTATCCCACACTTTGACAGACACAGCTCCAGTGATGGTATCCGATAGCTCATTTATCAGGTCCCCTTGGAGTCTAGTGAAGTATGCCATGAAATTCAAGGATCAAAGAGTGAAGGTCAATAATGCATAGACCCCCCTTCCCAAACCTGTCCATTGTCCGAGACTGTTGGTTATAAGGGTGTACAGTGGTATTCTCCTTGGCAAGTTCCTTTTGGGTGGCCACCACAACCACCATGGCATCTACTGCTAAACTCTTTCCCCAATGTGGTTGATCTTCTGGAGCTGATAAAATTTTGTCTGGCCTCTAGTGAATCAGCTCTGTGGAATCAGAAGCCTTTCATGCCCATTGCGCAATTAGCTTAATACGTCTATCAGTGGACAGGGTCACCCAGGAAGTAGATGGGCAAGCACCAAAAGCCTGCATGAATACAGATTCCTCTGAGGATGGGTTTGTGGGCTTCCAATCACCCTCTGTTTTAAGATTTCCAGGATGTCTCCAAATGAGACATCTTCAGGGAGTGACTGGGGGGAAGACTCCCCTTCATCGAAGTCTGTGTCTTCTGTAACGGATTCTTCTGGAGAGTCTAAATGCTTCCTCTTGCAAGTATTCTTATGGGGTGGTCCCTCAATGGTGATCTCTGAGGAAGACTCCAAAGAAGAGAGGCCCTGAACAGGAATATATTGCAGTTTTGGTGCCCACTGTCCCGACATGAGAGATGATGGCAGCTGTGGTCCAGAAGGTACAAATATGTGACACTCCGATGTAGATGGACCAGTGATAGCCCATTGAGGCTAAAGCTGTCTCCATGATCTGGAAGGCAGGCCCACCCGAAGAGGGATGTGAGCTCAGAACTAAGAAAAACAACCTCGGAACTGGGGTCACACCCCACTGTGAAGGACTGCCCTCCAAAACAGGAGACAGGGAAGAGTCCAAAACTGTCAGGTATCCAAGAGCCAAGGACAACTCTGAGAAAACAACAGGGACCATACTGGAGCCCTCTGAACCGACAGCCAAACTACAGCCTCAAGAGTCTATCGGTTCAGAGGGAATTGAAGACATCAGAGCCAATCCAGGCACTAAAGAAGGAGCTTCTTTTGGCATCATAAGAGCAAGAACCAGGGTAATCAAAGTTGTGGGCTCTGAGCCTAGTGAGGAAGTCAGAGGAGGAAAATCAGGAGGAGTCTAAGGATGGGAGGGAGGTCTGAGTGGGTGCAGGAAGACCCCTGGCCACCAAAAGCTGATCCACTAATCTCACCATGTCTACCTTGGAAAGACTTCTGGTTGATCGGACTGACATCCCCGAAGGAGACTCTGGCCTATCCAAGAAGGGACTGAGAAGTTGACCCAGAAAGGGGCCTACAGAAGGGGGAGTACCTTGTTCTTGGAGGTGCTGTTTCATGCTTAGCCGCCATATGCTGCAGAGCAGATGGAGAAGTCGGAACCGAGTGGGAGAGGCTGGTGCTGACAAAACTGTCTATGCAGAGGCTGTCAAAGTCAGTGCCGACAAAATTGCTGGTGCAGAATTTGTCAAAGTCAGTGTCGGAACTGTTGGTTCTGATGGGGCCATAATTGTCAGTGCCAAAGCTTGTTTGACAATCAGTTTAGGAATCTTACTCTTTGGTTCCATGGGGACTGATGGAACCAGAGACTTATGCCTTTTTGAGTATAGCACTGTTTTAGAGCCCTGCACGGAATGACTTCTATTTTTATGTTCAGGTTTGGTGGAGGAGGACACATGGCTTCATCAAAAGAGGATTTTAACAATCCCTTCAGAATCAACTTATTTTGGTGTTCTGCCAATGTTCTAGAGCTAAAGCCTTGGCATATCTTACAATTAGTTTCCAAATGGGGTGCACCCAAGCAATATACACATGAAAGATGCCCATCTGAATTGGGCATCTTTCTTCCACATTCCTGGCACTGTTTGAATCCCAACGTGTCTTTCTGCTTTTCTGCCATTAAAAAGGAAAAACTCACACACCACACACACACACACACACACACACACACACACACACACACACACACACACACACACACACTGAAAGGACAGAGAAGAAAGCTACAAACAATGTTAGCGAGAAATGCCAAAAATGGTAAAGGAGGGAAATACCAGTAATGATACAGAAGGAGATTACCTAAAAGGTAAAAGGGAGGGAAAAATTGCCAACAATAGTAATACAAAATACCATTAGGTAAGAAGGGTATAGAGCTAATTTACCTACACTAAGTATAACACGAGAAAAAAGAAACTACTTAAAAGTATAGAAACTATGTCTTAAGGAAAAGAATATATAACTGAAGCACTTAGCTGGAGAGTATCAGCTGACACATCTTGTTATCAGAGTGGGAAATGAGATCTGAGGTACTAGAGAGAGGGGCATTGTGGGTAGAGTTTTAACTTGAGAGTTTTTTTGGCTGGTGCTAGCTATATAACGGCCGAGCCGGTTCCGAGGATCAGAACTGAGTGACATTCGTCAAGAATGAATAAGATTGACAACATCAGATCAGATGTTAAACAGATTCTAGCACCAGCCAATGATGCTACCTTTTCAGATATAACAGCTGCTTATCCTTTCTCAATGAATAGTCAGCACTATCTCTCAAACTTTCCACACACTGACTAAGACTTTGCTGTATCAGTTATAATTTTTTTCTTCTTGATTGTCTGGGACTTCTTGTGTGCATGTTTGTGTATGTGTGATTTTGTCCCCTCTGCTTGCTGACCATCAGACACTCTCTCTTTATCAATCAATGCATTCATTCCCTCACTAAGAGAAAACCAAGAGGAGTCATTATCCAAGCAGTCATCAGGGGTGTTTTTCCATTTTTCTCTCTGCCCTAACTCATGTATATGAGGTGCTGGGGAGAGGACATGTAATAAGTTGTCTGCAGAATACACCTGTTACTTCCACAAGTGATGTTACCTCCAAACTAGCCATGCCCCTCCACCCAGCCCAGCATAAATGGTGGTCACTGTGATCTCCTCCAGGGAGACTGTACCATCCTATGCACCTCCAAGTGCAAGCAGACCTCATCCCCTCCCTGGTAGAGGAGAGTAGGCCACACCCCTTTGCACCCTATAAGCCAGCTGCTCCAGTGCTGTCAAGAATCCACCCCTCTGTGCCTCTGATCCAGCCAACTTTTAAGTGTAGCTTTTAAACTGTGCTGAACAGTAGGACCTGATGCTCTATTTGTCTTGTCTGCATAATGCTACATTACCTTGCTACACACTGCTACTAGATTGATCAGTTGTAACAGGATTTGACCTTGCTACCACTCCCAAAGACATCAGGGAAGTGTTTATTATTTAATCCAATTCCATCTGTGTATTTTGAAACTGCATTTACTTCTAGGTTATTGTATCAAGTTTTGTTCATCTGGGGTACTTCTTTGGCTTTTTTCTAGTTAGAGTAACAAAATGGTGATGCAGGTTTTTTGATTAGCTGAGACTTTGGAATATAGCTTTTAAATTGTGATGCATAGCAGGACTTGCTGTTGTATTTGACTGCCTGCTCTGCAGTGCATGTCTTTGTTACATACTGCTACTGGATTTACCAGTTCTAACCCTGCACTACATATCGGACACACTGCACTTTAAAGATACAAATAGTTTACTTTAAAGTATTTATAACTGTTTTCTAACATTCCCTACATTCACCGTGGTCCCTTACGTAGTTTGTATGGTTGTAAAATGTTGCTACTGGTAGAACAATTTAGCTCTAAGCTGCACATAGTTGCATATTGCTGCTGTTGTTTGTTTATAGGCATTTCTTGTTTGTTTATTTATTTATTTAATCTATTGCCTACGAGTCAGTTGCTCAATGTGTTGTTATTATAATAACTCCTTGTTGTTCTAAGAGCAGTTCACAGCCATCTTCAAAAGTTATTGATATCTATATTTCCCTTTGTAGTTGACTAACTATAATTGGCTGAATTTGCCTCTAGAATGCCTACCAGTTTCTCAATGGTATACTACAGCATGTAGGGGAGCATATCTGGTTTCCACATACCACAGAGGAGAGAGACAACATCATGTGCAATTTCTATGAAATAGCCCATTTCCCTGAGGTGCTGGGTTGCATAGACTGCACCCATATTGAAATAAAGGTCCCACCTGGTGAACTGGGAAGAAGGTATTTGAATCATAAAGGTCATCACTACATTAACTGCAAAGAGATCTTTAGTGCAAACGTTACCATCTAGAGTGCATTAGCAGGCCACCCAGGCAGTTATCATGACTCCCACTCATGGCATACCTGTGACCTTTACTCACGATTTGTGACAGCTCTCAAAGCCTTAAAACACTTAACAGATACTGTCAGAAAGGCAGTGTAACACTGTATGTCATGTTTACACTTACCCTTCACACCTCTCCATTGTCCATATTTTTGCAGAATGTCCAGATTATTGCTTCATATTTTTGGTTTGTTCCTTATAAAATTGTTGGATTTCATGCAAACTACTGAGGACTGAAGTCACTAAATAATGACTTGTGTCAGACTTTCAGAGTTGTAGCCTTCAGAAAATACATGCAAACACAAACCTGTTACTCTAGCAAGTTTTTAAGTTCATTACAGGAATTTATTGATATGTTACCAGAATGGACAGCAGGAAGAAACACATTTTTATTCTGCTGCTGTCATTTGCTAATAAATACAGGCAGATTTTACTGCCTAGTGTGGGGCCCAACCTTATCAACTTTCACAGTGGGTGCAGGTCGCATGCTATTCTGGTGCTTAACTGGTTGACTTTTTCCAAATACTGGAGTGTAATCAGCATGCTCCATGCACTACATAAGCATAACAATACTTATCAGAAGTGTCTCTGAGCACATACTTCTGAAACATGTTGCAGCACAGTTCCAAGGTTCCATACTACACAGTTTGTCTGTGAGAAGTCTGCTCACCCTCTCAGAGATGCCAGAAACTCCTCAATCTCCACCAAAGCTGGCTTGACCAACAGTCCTTATCCCATCATGTTAACTTCCTGTGGAAGGTCAAAAGAACACTTTTAGCATCACAGGTGTGATGCCCGTGCCCTGGCCAAGCAATCAAGGAGCCTCAATCCTCACCACTAACACAGAGAGGGCATCTCATATGAGAGGAAAGGATAACAAATACACACAGTAAAGTACAATATCCCATAAGTGCACACAGAGATCACAGTCAGTCTGGGGCTGGTTGCTCCCTTGCTCCCCAGGTCCCCAATAAGACTCTCCACTGGCACAGCTATAGGGTCCAGATCTCAGCCTAACTGGCAAGCTAACCTCCAGTACCCTGTCTGTCCAACCAGTGCTTCATGTCTCTGCCCAAGTAGCTGACACACACACACACACACACACACACACACACACACACACACACACACACACACACACACTTTGAGATAAGCATTTATACAACTTCACAGACACTCCTGGGAAAGGCTGGCACAGATTCTCCAGCTGTACCCCTTTACTCAGACGATACAGTAGTAATTATAGTAATTACTGCCACCACCAGCTAATATTTATCAGCTACTAAAAGGCCCTTAAAAGGGTGTCCAATTATTACTGTGCAATGTTATTATCCAGTGGTAAGTGTGACTAAACAGTCTTAAGGCTTATTGGAAAGGCTTATTACAGGAACACTTATAAGCATGCAATGTACTCTAGAGCTTAATTATCTCTACATAAACCAGCCACAGTTAAAAAGGGTTTAAAAATATTTAATAATAAATACTAAAAACACAAGACAATACTATTATACCACAGTGTCATTCAAGAGTTCAGAGATCACACAGAAACTTAAAATAATTCAGTAGTACAGTTCTGACATAACAGAAAAACACTTAGTCTAATCTTTTTCTAATTCCTAGCTATCGCTACAAGAAAACATACTTCTAAAATAACTTACTTAACACAACAGGCAGCACTGAGTTAGATGTCCAAGATCAAAATGCTTAACAATCTCTGGTTCTCACTGTTTAAATTGAAACTCCAGTTCTGATAGACATTACATCATCTTTTTCACCCTTCCTGGAGTTCCCAGGCTACACATTAACTGCATTTACATTCTTTTACACTTAGAGCAATAAAGGACATTCCACATGTAAATTCTGGTCAGTAACTTTAGCCTTAAAACAATACGCAGGAAGCCCCCATCCAGCCAGACTGGAGCCGACTTGAAAAACATCAAAGGCAGTGATGAAATAATTTTAATTTCAAAGGACCAACAAGAATTGCTTGACTTAGCTTTCTTTGCAGCAGATGGCAATGTTGCCACATTGTTTTAAGTTTAACATTCACAGTATTTACAAATAATAGAATTATGTACCAAATTCTATTTGGCTAGGCTCACAGCCTTCACCCATCTTCCCCAATCTTCACAACAAGTCTTGTTGCTGACCCTACATCAGACATGCTCATAGCTGCAGTCCAGCACACTTATTAAACTGATGCCACAAGATCCTGCCAAACACATTCATTGAAGGCTAGTCAGCAGTCTCTTGTCTGAAGAGCTACTGGCCATGAAGACAGCAGGCCTGCAGCAACATTGCATTCTCTGCATCAGATAATTTTCCTTTCCTAGCCTTTCCCTTGACAAGCCTATTGCCATATAGATAAAACATCCATCCCGTGAATATGGCACTACAGACTGCTTGTCCTTCTACTGTCTGTAAAGTATAGCACATTTCTTGTACTTTCAGTTGGGACTATTAATAATAGTCATAGGAGTATACTTTATAATCTACAGTCACTAACAGGCAAATACAAAAGACTGCCCCTTTACCAAACCCTAACCTTACACCCTACCTTAATAAAACCTTTGCCGTAACACTGCCACTATTCAAACACATTTGAGGGTAGTGTTTTTTTAGGGGGGGGTACTGTGAAGATTGGAAGAGGAAATATTTTTCCTATTTCAATCTTTTATAACTTTTATATTTAGAGAGTTTGGTATTTTGTATGCTTAAATGTCTTAATGCCATTTTTTATTATTAGCCAGAGAAACCTTTACTATTGTTTCAAAGAAGATGCTTGAGAAACAGAAAAAAAGCCCAGGATCTGACTAGAAGAATCAGGAGTGCCTTGGACTTGAATTAGCCACATGTTGGCAGACTGAGACAGTCAAGAAGATGACCAGCAACAAGGTAAAATAGAAATAAATGGGAGAAATGTAAAGCATCAATCCTATTACACATAGTTTAGACTTGTGAACTGTGGTTCTGTGAGTAGAAGTGGTGAAAAAGACAGGTCATTTGTTGACTGTGTTATACTGGTTGCTCTCTGTTCCACTTTACTTGCGTGCTAAACCTAACAATACATATTACATTATTAAAAATACTTTTCCTAACAATACCACTACACAAGACAAAAGGACACAGAACATGTGTAACAACAAACATACACAAGACTAAATCTATCCCCTAACCTTAACTTGTGAAGGCTTCCACATGCACATCAACTGCAGTAATATGATTTTACTAGAAGTGTTGCAGCGCCCCACACCCTCAGATGTTCAAGTGAATGACCAAAAAAGGCACTTCACTGTAATAAATCATAAGTGATTGGCTTATTACAGTTAGATCTATGCACAAACATACACCCCAGCAAAAAAAAAAAAAAAAAAACTGATGATCCTTTTACTGGCACACCAGGCAAGTGGCCAGATACATGACTACCCCCTCCTGCCCCATGTCTTCAGGTCCTGTTTCTGTGCCCTGCCCCCAATTCTCTGTTAACATACTTTATTTACAAAAAAAAAATGCTATTCCTTCTTTTAAACTGTAGCAAACTGTTTGCTACAAATGTGGCAAACACTTGCTACAGTTTATACCCTGCCTGTATGGAGCACTACTTTTAAACTCTAGCAAACTGTAGTGCTACAATTTATACCACAAACAGAACACTACAGTTTGGGAAAGGGGGGTCTTAACTGCATTGAAACAGCAGCTCAGAGGGGGTCTGCTCTGGAGGGGTCCACCCTTATGAAAGTTTGGACATGAGAGAGAAAGCAGCCAGGCCAGGGGAGCTCCTGCCCATGTGAGGGGTGTCACCTAAAAGTTAAAAAGTAAAAGCAATTTTAAAAATTAAATTTAAATAAGAATACAAAAGTTAATAAAAGGGGGATGTTTAAGTGTTTCAACTGCTAAATATTGTCAGTATTTAAAGACACATGCAGCAGATATTGTTATTAAAGATGTATTAAGATTCCTGGATATTTTACTTATAAATCTAGATTTGTAGTTTATTTAGTTATTTGTATGTCCTGTTTAGTGTACTGTGTTAGTAGAACTATGAGGGAATTATATTGTAGGATTTATGAGCATATGCAAGCTATCGAAGTAGGGGATGTTAATAATGCACTTAGCAAATATTATTTAACAAATGGATACAACATTTCTTTTAGGATTTTAGTCATTGATCAAGCGAAGTAGTTTTTTAAAAGGTTTGATGCAGAAGATGAATTAGACTAGACAGAGTAATGCAAGTAAAATTAGATGCCTGCAATCCTCCTGGGCTTAATGATAAAGAAAATTGTAACATTTACTTAAAAAGAAAAAGGCTTCGGCATTAATTAGTTAATTGATTATGTAAAGTTTTTAATCATGTGAGTTAGTTATTTAAAGCTCTATGAGTATGTAGTATATTCATTCTGATGAAGTCTTGTTTAGGACAAAAACACTTATTGAATGTAAGTGTTTGGTTGATATTAAACTTTTGAAACAGTCATTTTTATTTATGTATTTAAAAGCCAGTATTGCATTAAAGAGCGCCCAGGCTGGGATGATCACACCCCCAAACACTTTCCACCCAGTGCAGTTGCCCCTCTCAACCTGCCCTAGCTACATTACTGGATCTTATATATCTTTACAACCACCACTTTTCAATTGAAACATTCATTTTCCTGCATACTCTGAATTATTTACATTATATAAAACTTTAATTCAACTATATGTGATTCACAAAAATGAGCATTGCCTCATTTGTGCATTCTCTCTTTTTCACACCTATAAAACCCTTTCAACCAAATGAGTATTCAACTTTTTTGAGTTACAACCCTTTAACTATGTGTGTGTGTGTGTGTGTGTGTGTGTGTGTGTGTGTGTGTGTGTGTGTGTGTGTGTGTGTGTGTGTGTATAAAATATATCTGTGTGTATACAAAGAGAGAGAAATAAGATATAAATGTAAATACTGTATACTACAAATACAAAATGAAGGTATTTCTTACTTAAAAGTTTAAAACGTTAAAAGCAATATGTGCACAAATAAATGCAGAACCATGGATTTTGCTGAAGATGTAATGATATAACAGGTGGCATTACAGATAAGAAAATTATACTTCTGCCATAAGCTTGGGTTACCAAGACTTGACTATAAACACAGAAGTGCATTATGTAAATATTTTATTATTATGCCCACATTTATTTATGCTGGTTTAGGTTCACATTCCCAGCTGCTGTTTCACTTTATGCTGCTAGTAAGGGAAAAGCTAGATGAGCACAGACACACATCCATACAAATATGTTATATTATATTGTATTATGTTATGTTATGTTATGTTATGTTATGTTATATTATATTATATTATGTTATATTATATTATATTATATTATGTTATGTTATATTATATTATGTTATATTATATTATATTATGTTATGTTATATTATATTATATTATATTATATTATTATATTATATTGATATATATATATATATATATATATATATATATATATATATATATATATATATATATATATATATATATAAAATTGTGATATAGTCTGGTGTAGCAGCTGACAGCTGAAAGGGTTAAACAGAAGCTTAAACTGCTTATTGGAAGTTCCCTAGTTGGAGATGAGATGAAGTTTGTAGGGAAGCCTGCAGTTAAATACCTTAAGATTCTAGAAAATGGCAGGTCACTTCTGTCTTGCAGTGGAAATACTGTACAGCATACTCTAAGTGTTAAAAAGATTTCATTACTGACCTGCAGTAACATATTTTTTAAGAAGTATGAGAAAAAGGGCCATCATGAAGTGACTGCAGAAGACAGACTGAACTAGCTGCAGCTGAGTCAAGCAGGAACTGAGTCCAGAAACGATACGTCTAGCAGAGATAACCCAGAAAGAGATCTCTGTGAAGAAATATATTTGAGGGAGTAGGTCCCTGGCATTTGAAGACAGCTGTTGCTGAAATGCTACACTATTTGATGAGAGAGAAACAGTTCTAGATAAATAAAAGAAGGAACCATTATAAATAATTTGGGGATATTGGATTCTAAATTTGTTTTATTCATAAACCTTGAAGATCTAAAAAAGCCAACTTTTTATTTTGTTTAAAAAATCTGCAATAAAATAATTTGCATTGTATGAAAAGCTACTGGTTTATGTCTGAATCTGACATGTAATGGCAAAATTAGGTTACAGTGTATGTACTATTTCAGCTAATGACCCCAGCAGAACTTATCTGGCGGAGAATGTAGACAATTTTTGCATTTCTGCTACTGATAACCACAATGAAAATATGTGAAAAATGCTCCTAAGTTATTGAATTACTGTAATGGAAGTGGAACAGAACATCAGCAAAAAAAAAATTAAATGACAGAGAGTAAAAATTTGCCACAGACCTGGCTAGATGTAGTAAGTTATGCTATAATAAGCAGTAATGAGTAATTGCAATTTTGGAAAATCTGTGCTGGTGAAACTGAGTAAGAGAAAATGAATTTACAAAAGTACATGGAAAGGAATACTGCACTGACAAGTGATGAGTGTTACATGAAATATTGACTGTGCCTAAATAAGTGTTAAAGCATTGCATGTGGAACAATTTTACTCTGACATTTACTGTTAAATTTTGACAAGTGGTTTATTGCTGGAATTTCTGATGGTCTGTATAACTATATCTTTTGAAAATGCATAATCTATTTACTAAAATACATCATCAAAAGAATGTCCTGCTGTAACATAAACCCTACAAAATGAGTTCTAAACGAAATAACCCAAATCAACTGTGATCTTTTCAAACATGAGAAAGGCTAGAGAGTACAAAGCAGATAAAAGTGAAGTCAAAGCTGCCAAGTGAACAGTGTGTAATGAGTTGAATCTTAACAAGCTGCTAAAAGTACAAAAACTACTACCACTATGAAAGGCTCACTTACTGTGTCCAAAGTAAAAATCCCAGCTACAAATGAATAGGAAGACACAGAGACAGCTGATATATCCAGTTCAAACCTTTTACTGCAGTGCAACAAAACACAAGCGCTTTCACCAAACAGGCATCATCAGGTGTATTACAAAAGCACTAACAAACACACCCCTATTTATACATGAAATGTCACATGATACAAATTCAAATGTAAAACCACAAGTTTAAAGACACAACACATATAAAAGACATATAAATTTAATTTAAAAACACACATAAATAATACATACTAAAACTATACTTTAATACTAGTAACTACCTTCTTAGGGGTCTCTTCCTTAATTTAGGTACTAATGGAACTGATTCATTAAGCCCATGTCCTACATCAGCTCTAAACCTCACTATCCACTTTAAATTTTTAGTAACTGCTAGGGTTTATTTGTGGACGACCTGTTTATTTTGTGGAGGGGAGACCTTGATATATTTGCTTCCTTTATGGAATATGTGAATAGTAGTACCTGTTATTTGAAGTTTACATCTCACTCCTCAGAATTAGCGGTGGATTTCTTAGATGTTTCTGTCATTAAGGATGAAACTGGTGTTATTTACACTAAGTTGCACAGGAAAGACTGTCATGTGAATCATCTATTACACAAGGACAGTCTTCATCCTCCTTATGTTTTTAGAAGTGTGGCTTCCAACCAGTTTTATAGAGCTTCAAGATTAAATGCTAGGGATAGTGATTTTATTGGTGAATTTGATAACGTGAAGATGAGTTTGAAGGAGTGAGGTTATGAGGAATATCTTATCCAAAACAACGCAGTTAAGGTTTTTGATCAAAGGATGAATGAAGCTAGATCATATTTTTCTACAGGTAATAGTGAGTTTGTTAAGGGGCGAGAAAGTAAGTATAACACTGGTTTGAGGTTTAAAGTTACTTACACTAGTGATGTAGATTGTTACAAGGATATCATTAAAAAACACTGGGGTGTCCTTAGAACTGATAATGATATCTCTAGGCACATACCTGAAGTGCCGTGTTTTTTATATAAGAACAGTAGGTCACTGAGAAGTAGGTTGTGTTATCCAAAGGATGCTAATAGGAATTCTCATTTAGTTGGAACTAAACCATGTGGTCATTGCAACTGGTGTGTATATATTGACAGCAGTTGCAAATTTGAACATCCCGACCAAGGTAGATGTTATAATTTCACAACAGCAGCTACATGTGATACCTCACATATTGTTTATTTAGCTTACTGAGTTGCATGCAAAAAGTTTGACATAGGTAAGACTGACCATCCCTTCAGAGAACACATAAGAGAACATATCTACCATATGAATAAAAGCAATGTGGTTAGTGCATTGGCGAAACATGTTTTGAGTACTGACTTTAAATTTTTAGTAATTGCTAGGGTTTATGAGAATGTGAGGCAGGGTGATATACGTGGTAAGACTGAGGATTTGGAATCCTCATGGATAGTGAGGTTTAGGGCTGATGTAGGACATGGGCTTAATGAATCAGTTCCATTAGTACCCAAATTAAAGAAGAGACCCCTAAGAAGGTAGTTACTAGTATTAAAGTATAGTTTTAGTATGTATTATTTATGTGTGTTTTTAAATTAAATTTATATGTCTTTTATATGTGTTGTGTCTTTAAACTTGTGGTTTTAAATTTGAATTTGTATCATGTGACATTTGATGTATAAATAGGGGTGTGTTTGTTAGTGCTTTTGTAATACACCTGATGATGCCTGTTTGGTGAAAGCATTTGTGTTTTGTTGCACTGCAGTAAAAGTTTTGAACTGGACATATCAGCTATCTCTGTGTCTTCCTATTTGTTTGAAGCTGCAAAAAGTGTTAAGTGTTAACTGCTATATGTTGAAATAATGGAAAATACAGATTTACAGAAGTAAACTAAGAAACATGTTTGCATTTGTACATTTATCTTGTGCTAAAAGCAGTACTTCCTGCAGTGTAAACATTTACTTGTGACAGAAAAAGTAAATGGCTCTGTTTGTACAATACAAATTTGCATTGGGACACTTTGCTAACCATTACTGATGAACTAAAGTGGCTTTACTGAAAGAAGTTGCAAGGCATGGTATTGGTTCTTCAGCCAATATTGGTTAATTATGTGAAAAGACAAACGAAACAGTGTTTGCTGAAAGGTTCTGAATGGTTCATAAAGTTATTTTTTCAAAGTTGTTTTCACTAATGAATCGCAAAAGCATTTTTAAGACTAGCAGTTGAGAACTGCATGCTATGCCTAACTACAAAGTTTGAAATCAATGCTACCGAAAGAACTGTACATAGAAATTAATGTCTACAAACCAGGCTTTGTCTGTTGTGGTATTTTGAACCACTCACAATCAGATGTTCAAATGTTAAAGAGATATTTTGCTGGAACTTACATGCATACCCACTTTTATTTGCTACTGAGCTCTGAAACAGTTGGAAGTACATTTCTTAAAATTAAACTCTATGACAGTATTTCAATGTTATGCAACAATTGTGTACTACAAGAAAGAAAGAAAAACGTTGCTTGCAATGTGAAAGTTGTCAGCTGAAAAACAATGAAATTTGTCATTAAGTTACAAACTTTCACTGAAAAAAAAATGAAAGCCAAAAGAGGTAATAAATGAAACAATATTTGTGCTGAAAATAAATCTGTTATCATGGATGGTTAAAAAAAAGATTTTCCAAAATAAAACTGTGCTAACCAACTGATTATGCAGAAGCAAATGGGTGTTTTACCATCATGGGTCACAACTGTGCAAAACGAGGTCAAATCGCTGGTTGAATATTATGCTGCTAAGTTTCTGTAGGAGATGTACAAAAGTGCATTTCAAACTCTGATAATGATAATTCCAAATCTAAAAGTGCTAATGGAGCTAAAACAAATATAATGCTGAAGAGCAGAATTTATTTCTAGCTTACCCTAAACAAGCTTAAACTGTTTTTTTAGCTGTTTGCTGCATTATTTTAATATCTGCACTTAAAGTTACATTTTTAGTCGAATTTGATCCAAAGTTTGTTTGTTTGTTTGTTTAATTTAACTGATGAGGCTGCCCACTAAAGTGTGCTAGCCTGTGTAACTGATTTATTACTGTTTCTGCATTTTCTGTGTGTTTCTATCTAAAAACAAAAAAAATAAAAAAAATCCTTGTTTTCCCACCTCTCCTCGACTAGTTTAGACCAGTTTACAGGCATTGCTGTATTCTGGGCTGTGGTGTAGTTCCTGTGTTGTCCATTACCTTACTTGGATAGAAGGAAGTTTCTTTGCTCACCGGTGGGAGTGGGGAGCCTTGAGCAGCTTACCTGTCCCTGTAGGAAGTGACCTCAGCACAAGAGCTGTAGTAATTGGTTATTTTGGACCATTTCTAGCTCTTTTGAAGTTCCCTGTTTAAAATCCGCGTTTGCACGGCTTTGCGCATTTGTTCGCATTGCAGCGCTGGTTAAACTTCTTCTGGCTCCGCCAAGTCTGCTCTTCAAATTTTCCCTTAAGGAAGCTCTACTCTTAGTATAATCAGACTACTCGCTATATTATGCCTAGCACTTGTTCTCAAAACTTCTCTACTAAGTAAGCACTCTCGTACTAAGTAAGCACTACATCCACCTACCACCCCTGTGAATACCCACTTCCCTTCAAGGCACAGCACTCCCTTATACTGTTCTAGCATGTCAAGTGGTAGAATACTGGCATCCTCTCCAGTTCAGCTGGTTAATCTGGGTATCTTGAGACAATGCTACAATTGTCTCATGTACACAGACAACCCTCTCCTCCTCCCAACAAACATAAATACATGTGAGAGATGCAACTATATAGCCAAACTGGAGGCTGAACTCTCTCAACTCAAGGCTGGCATGACCAGACAGGAGGAGATGGTAACCACACACACAACAAACCCAGTCCCACATAGACATACCACAACTGCAAACCAAACACATAAAAACACAAAGACATACTCGGAGGCTCTAATAAAAAACTTACCAAAACAACAGAGGCTCCCAAAGCAGACATCCAAAAATCCACCACCTCAAAACAAAACACATGCAACACATACTTCAATAAATCAGTGTGTCAATCAATCACAGCCCTTAAGGCCAAACACCATGCCTGATACACTAGTAATAGGTGACTCTATAGTCAGACACACTGATGTCCCGCTTACCAGGCTGAACAAGGAGAGGGTGACTGTGAGCTGCTGTCATTGTCCATGCTGGCGTGAATGACCTGAGACGTACCTCCCTGGACTACATGAAAAGAGACATAGAGGAGCTCTCTGATTATGTAGCCCAGGCTGGTATGACCCTAACCCTGAGCAGCATTTTGCCCTCACCAAGAATGATGCCACAATATAAAGACAAGATGATCAGCTTTAATAATTGGCTCAAGTACTGGTGTCATTCTAAGGGGATCCAATGTCTGTCTGCCTGGGATGACATGTTGGACAAGCCATGCTGCTTCGCAAGGGACGGCTTGCATCTGTCACCACTGGGCTCCCGTATATTGGCTAAGGCTCTTGCCAACCCCATAGTGCCTTTTTTAGGCAAGGCTCAAAAGACAAACCCACCTCCTTTGAAAACAAAAATGAAAAAAAACTAAGGGTAATGCTGCGCAGTGCCAGAAGTCTAAATCTCAAGATGCAGACTCTCGATGCACTCCTCAGTATGGAGAGCATCGACATCTGTGCAGTAACTGAAACCTGGTTCAAGGCTCCTGAGAGCACCTCAGCACTACCAGGCTATACCTCGTATCATGCTTTTCGGCCCCAAAACCCGGTCTGAACCACAAAGGGAGGGGGAGTGTCCATATTCATCAAGGACACCCACACCTCCAGGTTAGTAGCAACACATGAAGCATCGGAGACCATACATGTGCAACTAACCATAGGCAAAACTGCTATACAACTGGTAGCATGTTACAGACCACCCTCTCAATCTCAGGAACCCCACTCAGCCTTCCGGAACACATTGGAGGATATGAATGTATCACAAAATACCATCATACTGGGAAACTTCAACTACCCTAACATAGATTGGGTACATTATTCTAGCCCTAACACCCTAGCCCAAAGGTTCCTGGAATTCATAAATTCAAATGCACTGGAACAACTAGTCACCTCTCCCACTAGGGGAGATAATATACTAGACCTGATCATCACAAACATGGGGACAAAATGCTCCACACCAGAGGTATACCCCTCACTAGTGAGATCTGACCACAAACTAATCACCCTGGATATACATATCCCACCTCCACCCCCAGCAGAAAAGACCACAGTGAAAAACTTCTCAAAAGCAGACTTCACTCTTCTTAAGACTGAGATGGTATCCTTTAAGCCCACTGGGCCAGTGGATACCACATCCCACAATGCTGAATCTTTCACAAATGCTTTCTATGGACATCTCCAAGAATGCATGGATCATGCAATCCCAAATAAATCCAAGTCCCTCTCCATCAAAGGCAAGCATACTGCCTGGTGGACCTCAGCCATTAACAAATTGTATAACAAAAGAAGGAAGCTACTGCACGACAGAGCAAAATCCCATAAAGGGAAGACATCTCTGATCAACACTAGCAGAAAACTACGTTCTCTCATAAAAACATCCAAGGCCAACTTTGAGAGAAAAATCGCTAAGGACACTAAAGATAACCACAAAGCCTTCTTCAGTTATGTTAGAAACCTGGGCGGAAACCCTCAGATATGCTCAGAGTTAGTTCACAACAACAAAAAATACACTGAACCCACAGATATTGCCAACATTCTGGCTGACAGGTTCAGTGCAAATTTCTCCCCTCCCTCACCCCCAAAAGAAGAAATACTTATCCCAGCTGAATGCAATCTCCCTGTCATCTCAGATGTCCAAGTGAGAACTGCCCTAAACAAAGCTAAAAACACAGCATCAATGGGACCTGACGGTATCCCGATTTGCGTGCTACATGAACTCCAAGAGGAGCTAAACCCGCACATAAAAATGCTATTTAACCTTAGCCTTACTACAGGATATGTACCTGAACACTGGCGTACAGCAACAGTGGTCCCACTCCACAAAGGGGGTACCTCTACAGACCCTGAGAACTACCGCCCCATAAGCTTAACCAGCTTGGTCTGCAAAGCTATGGAAAGAATCATTATGGAACTCATAAACAGAGACATTGGAGACCTACAGACACTTGTCCCCACCCAGTTTGGCTTTGTAAAGGGCAGATCCTGCCTTTTGAACCTGGTTGACTTTTTTGAAACAGTCACTAGAGCCATTGATGAGGGCAAAGCAGTCCATACAGCCTACCTGGACTTGGCTAAGGCCTTCGACACAATACCCCACTCAGGCATCATTGATAAGCTCAACAGCTTAAACGTAAACCCTTATGTCACTAGATGGGTTGCAAACTGGTTAAAGGACAGAACCCATAAAGTTAAAATCACTGGAGCAATGTCAGACTCAAAGCCAGTCACAAGTGGTGCCCCACAGGGATCTGTCCTGGGACCCCTCTTGTTCGGCATTTATTTCTCAGATGTTAAAGCAAACATGGGAGGGTTGTGGCTGACAAAGTTCGCAGATGACTGCAAACTAGGTGCCATAGTCGATACACCAGCGGACACATACATCCTACAAAAAGGCCTCACAGAAACGGACAACTGGTGCCGGAGTCATGGCCTTAAACTAAATGCCAAAAAATGTATAGTTATCCCCTTTGGGAAAAACAAAGTACCCACAAATTATCACATAGACAGCAACCCACTGAGTATGGAAAAAGTAATCAGAGACCTAGGGACCCAAGTCGACAGCGACCTCTCATTTGATACCCACATTGCCAAAGTGGTTAGAAAAACATTCTACCTTGCACACCTTATCATGAAGGGATTCACATCCAGATCCAAGGATGTCATTGTACCCCTATACTCCTCCCTCATCAGACCCATGATTGAGTATTTGGTATGTACCTCACCCGGCATTTGCAACAGCTGGAGAGACCACAAAAGTACCTCACCAAGAGGATCAAGGGTCTCCAACATATGTCTCATTCTGCCAGACTAAAGAAACTCCAGCTCTATTCAGTAGCATACCGCCTGCTCAGAGGTGATCTCTGCCTGATGTACAAGGCCATGTCCAATCAGGAACTGATGGACATGCTCCACCTCAAAAAAATCCAAATCCATCAGAATCACGAGAGCTAAAGACTTAAACCTCGGCACAAGTATGAATAGGACATGCTGGAGGGATAGATTCATAACCCAGTGGCTTCCCATGCTCTGGAACAAGATCCCAGTTCATGTTAGGCAGAGCCCCTCACTGACTCTCTTCAAGAGAAATCTTGATGAGTGGATGGGAGAACGTAAGTTTACCCCAGGGGTCACATCTGTGTCACTACTAGACAGGGGCACAGTAAACTAATTCTGTTATATAAGGGGACCTTCACTGTGTCACTACTAGACAGAGGCACAGTATTCTAAATCTATTCTGTGCATTTTTGTACCATTTCATGGAGTGGCGAAAGCCACGTCACTATGGCTAGGCTTACAAATGCCCCAGGGCAGATAGCCTAGAACTAAACTATGAAACTATGAAACTATAAAGAATATCAAAAGCAAAAGTTTATACAAATGGTAATGGAGGCCTTTTCAGCAAATATGGTTATATAGTAAATGGCTAAGTAGCAATAGAATGTTGATAAATAAGGTCCTGCAGTAAAAAGGTGGGCTTAGGGTGAGAGTTGCAATTCCAGTCTTACAAGCAACACATTAGTTTATGGCCAACAACAAATCTTAATGCTATGATGTTGGAACAGTCAGGCATACCTCTCAGCTTTCCAGATTTTTATGGAATATCGAGATTTTTGCCTTGTATTTTTTGGTCTGTTCCTCATAAAGTCCATGGTTTTCTGGCAAATCACTGGGGTGATCTGAGGATGGAAGTCACTAAATAATGACATTCATTTGAGTTTCAGGCTTCATATCCTCCCAAAAAATGCACACTAAGACAAATCCTGTTATTCTAGTAACTTTTTAAGTTTATAAGAGCAACATTTAAAATTGGTCCTTATTGTTGGGCCTTTGCCCCCCCCCCCCCCCCCATTATGACAGGCTTTGTCCAGATTTCTTCCACTAAGAGGATGAGAAGTATGAAGTCAGGTATCCAAAAGAGTCTGATCTCTTTAAAGGAGGAGTTCAAGAAGTTGCAAAAGATTCCAAGAAGTTGTAGCTGAAAACTGGAAATTGCAAAAGCCAACACAAGATGACACTGTTGCTTAATACAGTGAACAGATAGTAAAACTAAATAAAATTGTTTATATAAACAGACAACAGACACTAAAACTAGAATAAATGGTTTTGAAAATCAGAGAGGAAAGAAAAGTATCACAAAATCAGCCAGTAGAAGAAGAAAAAAATGTTTATGGTTTCCAAGAAAGTCGCTAAAGATAACTGGCTGACTTGAGCAACTGAAAAGCTGTTTTATCTAAAAAGCTCTCTGAATTATCTGAACAAGTTGGAACACAATGAAAGAAAACAGTTCCAAGCAAGCTAAAAATATGTACAGAAATGCTGACAAAAATGTTGCAGAATAAATAGCAACAGAGGGAATGATTTTTTTGAGCCAGAATACAGGACCTGAATTGCCTGAACATAGTAAGGCCTTACTAAGTTTAATATTACTGGCTACAAAAAAAGAAATAGCTAGAAAATGGAAATCACTGGGGATTTCCAGTATGGTGTCATTCTGAAGGCAAAGAGATCTGCAAAGCGCTGCACAGTGGTGAGAAAAAATGTTAACAATCCTATACAAGAAATAATAAGCAGTAGAAAATAATGACACATCAAGATGGGGAAATCAGTAAAATCTGGAAAAAAGAGAAAACAGGGGAAGCAACGGCGGCAGGATTGCAACATAAGCAGGTCACCCTTGAAAAAATATGGCTTGAGTTAAGAGACATTAAAAAGTCACTGATGAATAACCCTAATGGTGCAAAAAAAGAAAAATCAAGGAAATAACTGAAGGATTGAAAATGAACATATTGGAGTAATAAAAGATATTGTGGCAACAAATGAGGAAATTAAATCTAGGGTAGATTCAGTGATGACCAGGATGGATTGCTTGGCTATAGACTCTGCAGGCTGGCCGAGATGAAAGAACATTAAGATTGGTGGCATACCGAGAAATATGAAGCCACTGTTTATGACAAAGTTTATGAAAAAGGAATTAGTATGGGCAAATGGACTGGACTATGAAGTGAAAAAGTCTTAAAAGAACAAGCACACAGAACTGCATGGCACACTGGTCAGCTGGACCAGCCAAAAAGACCATGACCAATAGCAATAGGGTTTCAGACTTTTCAATTTAGGAAGAGAAAACTATGAGAACTTTGGAAACCTGTCAGAAAGCTAAAGGTTGGGGAAGACAGTGTCTATGTGGACTATGATTTTTCTTACAAAACCAGACAGAAAAGAAACATATTCCTCCCAGCCATGAAAGTGTCTTGAGGCTGGGATATCATTGGAGGTTAAACTACTCAGCATACTTCAGAATTTCAACAAAGAGGATGTTGAAAATGTTCAGTATGGTGAATGAGGCATTAGATTTTCTTAAACAACCACTGAATCAGAATTGGGACCATGGCAACAGATGAGCACAGAACAGAAGAGAACATGGCAAGACGTGAAAGTGATGCTAATGCTCAGACAAAAGAATCCAGATGCTGCTCACTATTTAAAAAACAACAGAGACTGGAGTGAAAGGTCAAAGTAATAAAAGAAGCTCAAATGCAGAAGAAGGGACAAACTCAGGAGCAAGTACGAAATAGGGGAAGGTCAAGGTGACAAAAATATTTACTGACTGTAAAATAAGACAGAAGGAAAGAACGGACAATAATATAACATAACTGAATATATTAAAGTTGTGTTAATAATTTAAACATTTATCTATACATGAAATGGCTCAAATATTCAGAGTATGGAAAGTTAAGGAAAAATATATAATGAATTTAAGGCAGATATGATAAGTACTGCTTGAAAGGCATGTGTGAAGTATGGATGTAAGCATAATTGCAGCACAGTGATATCAAAATAGTTATAAAGTTATAATCCAAGAAACATTAACACAATAAATTAGTAATAAACAGAGCGAGGGAAAGAAGAACAGAGACAATATATTGCTTGTACAACAACATAAGTATAAGCACATGATTGGGGGGATAAGCAGTTGAGGTGAATGATGGAGGGGAGTTGGGTCAGGTACAATGAAAAGACCCCACTAATGGAAGAAAAATCCCAAATAAATGATGTGAAAATATGTACATATTATATTAAACAACTGGCACACCCAAAGAAGAATAAGAAAAATGAAAACCCTGGACAGGCAAAAATATAAATATATGGAGGTTATCATAATGGTTACGGTACTTACCTTGCAGATACAAGGTGCAGGGTTTGATTCTCACGTGGGGTAACTGGCTGGGCTTAAAATAGTCCCCAGGAGCAGTTAGCCTAGTACTAACCTATGAAGCTATGTGAGGAACCGAGAAAAATGGTTGACTGAAATGAGGTAGATAGAGAAATATCAGAGAATTACACAAAGAAAGAGATAGGAAAAAGCCAAGAACAGTAAATACAATATGAAGAAAACAAAAGTATTATAAGCTGAATAACAAAAGAAGAAAGCTGGGAAACATTAAGACAAAAAGATTTAATGGAACAAGAGTAAAAAAGTGCAGTCATAGTCATGACTAGACTCAGGGTCAAAGCAACGGCCAAGCCAGGTAAACAGATGAAAACTCTGTGGAAGCAAAACTGAATTATAAATATGTATATAGTTAAAGGGGAACAATTATTCAAAAAGGGAGGGGAGAGAAAGAAAGATAAAAAAGATAAATGTAACTAATAGAAGAGACCAGGGAAATAAAAGGAAACATAAGTTACACAATAAAGAAGGAAAGAAACGGGAACTGGAAAGATAAAAGAGGACAGAGAAAATAAAATAAGGATGAAAATGGCTGAGGTGAGAATATGGATTAAAACCTGGAATGTAAATGAGCTGGGAAACAGGACAAAGAGAGAGAGAGAATACAAAACACATCTGAGAAGAACACAGGAGGGGATATTAAAATACAGGATATACATCTTGCTAAGGAAGAGTATAAAAAATTACAAAAGGCTGGATATAATGAGGTGTTAAGCTCCTCTTGGAGAAATAGGAAGCAAAGGGGGTGATTATACTGTTAAAGAGGTCATGCCCCATGTTGATAAAAGGGAGAATAGGGGATAAAAAAGGAAAGTCTGCAGGGATAAAAGGGAAGATAGAAGGAAACTACGTTTCATTAGTTGCAGTATATATGTCTCCTAACGCATGGATAAAAGCAATAAGGAGTATGCCTAGTAGATTGGAATATAACAGTTAAAAATGAAGAAGCAGAAGGGGGGCCATGAATGAGAAAACTAATGAAAGAGTTGAGGTTTCTCAAAGATGTTTTTTACAAATAATCTTGTAGAAGGACGTAAGAGAGGCCAGATCAAGAAGAGTGAATGGAAGTCAGTATATGTACTATTTGGTCAGACATAAAACCTGTCAAGAATCAACATGGGATTCATATTGAAAGAACATGAAGAGTAAGAAAAATGAAGACAGATCCAATCGCATTAACAGATCATGCATTAATAGGAATAACAATATGAGGGCAAAGGGAACAAAAGCTAGAAAGACACTGGAGAGTACCAAGAAATCTAATAGAAAATGAAAAAGGTAAAAGAAATGCGAGAGATAGTAAAAACAAAATTAGAGGGACATAAGCAAGAATGGGATAAACTAAGGGAGAGCATTACGAAGTTATAAGATTGCAGAAGGAAAAGGGAATATTAGTTAATCAAAAAAGTGAGCAGCTAAGAAAAGCACTGACAGCGATACAAAGGGAAAGATGAGGGAGGAAAGAGCCTGAAGGTAGAGGGAAAAGGAGATTACAAATATTATACAAAGAAGGGAAGATGAGAAATTATGGAATAAAAGAATACTGGTAGAACAACTTTATTTTAAAGCAAATTCCAAAGTGCTGTAGGGATTAGCAACAAGGTTAAGACAGCAAGAAAAGGAGAGAAGGGGTTATGTGCTAGGAGATGGCATAACAGACAGGAAAAAATAAATTAGGGGAAATATTAGATGTGTTTAAGGAGTTTACCAGAGGCTTTATAAATCAGAAGAGGAAGGAGATGCTAATGAAGGTTGGAAATGGCCAGAGATGAGAAAGACAGAAGAGGAAAAACAGAAGAAATTGGTAAAGAAGATAACAAAAGATGAACTAGAGAAGGTAAGGGGGGGGACTTCCAAAGGAAAATCACCATGCAGTGACAGTATACAGACAGAATTCTGGGAAATACAGAAAAATAGATATTAGAGAGATGGTTGACTATGCAATAATATACAAGACGGAGAACAGACCCCTAAGTCATACAGGAAGGAAGCAATCTCAGTAATACCAAATGAGGGGAAAGACCTAAGATGGTCAGCCTCATATATAACCGTATCAGTGCTTAATCATGGTCATAAATGCTTTATGATGATACATCTTGAATGATTAGGGAAGATATTGCCTAAAATTATACACGGGGCTCTGACAGAATGTCCACTCCACCCCTTTTCACCATATATACGCTATTTGTATTATATATATAACCCAGTAGAAATAATACAGAATAATGACATAAGGGTGTTTAAATGGGCTACAGATGATATATTATGTACTTTAATGAAACAAAGAGATACAGAGAAAATATGGGATACTGTGCAGAAATTTGGCAAAAGACAAGATATAAAACAAATCGAGAAAAAAACAAAGGTATTGAAGGTGAATAGAAAAATGGAGGAAGAAGGAACAGAAAGAATGGTAGTGGATTAGGAATAACACTGAGGGGGGCAGCTGAGGAGGCACTGAAAAACACATATGAAAAAGTATAGCAAAAGGTAAATGGGAAAATAGGAAAATGGAAAGCAATATATTTAGAAACTGATCAGAGAATAAAGGCACTAAAGATGTGTATAATTCTACAGTTTATTAACCCAGGCCAAGCAATCTGGAAAATGCCAGACAATAAATTTTTGAAACAGGTAGCACAGATAAGCAGGGATTTTGTATTGGAGGGTAGAAAACCTAGATAGGCCTTGGAGATCGGGAGACCCAAATGTTAAGGAATAGTTGCAAGCCTGCTTGATAACTATATTAAGAATAATAGATGTTGAATATGGCAAATAAGAAGCAATGATAATACAGAGGGAAAAATTAACTTAGAGAAGATAAAGACATAATTGAACTCGTTATGATGGAGGAGATGACAACTGGAGAATAAGATTAGTACCTATTGGAAGAATGAAGAAAGAGACAGTACAACAAATAATAACAAGGAGATGGAGAAGAAAACATGAAAAACTCAAGTAGGAAGAAGACTGAAACTGTACATAGAAATGCAAGAGGAAGATCAGCTATAAAACATATTAGAACGGGCATATATGGGAATAAAAAATAGTGGGGGCAGAAAGGAATATTTAGGGAAGGAGCAGTAAAGATTCCAGAATGATAGATGAAACAGAGATTAGGAGGAAAGAAAGAAAATAAATGAGGGGGACATTAAGGGTTGGAATAAACTGGGTGAGATAATAAAAGAGGAAGATAGCCACAATAAAATGGAAAATAATAAGGGAAAGAGAGAGAAAGAGAGAGAGAGAATGGACTATACTGGATGAGAAATGTATAGAAAGTATATAGCTACTATGATAAATAAACAAAAACTAGGAATTTTATAATATTGCATATAACTGCCTTCATAAGTACTTTTGATATCCAAGAAGATTAGCTAAAATGTTTACAGGGGTATAGAAAACCTGTTGGACATGTGGAAGTGTAGGAGGAAAGTACAGTTGTGTACACTTACCATAAATGTAGATGTTCGAGTGTATTCACTGTTGCAGTCATTACATTTGGGTAATCTGCTGGCAGGTTGCCCTCAGTCAGCCTGATTAACAAAGTCTTGAGTCCTGCGTTGGTTGCTGTCCCTTTTTTCATGACGTCAGGTCGTCAGGGGTATAAAATATGCAGCCGATGCCATTACATCAGTTTTTCTTGCCCCAGATGTCAGGTGCCCCCTAATGGGGAGCAAATAAAATTAAAAACACAAAAATATACTTCCAACCAAAAGCAAATACACCAAAAAGGCTTTTAAGCATAGTAATGAAAAATAGAGGTATAGCCAGAGAAAATTAGGGGGCTGGAGGGAGGGTAACCAGGACTGCAACAGTGAATACACTTGAACATCTACATTTATGGTAAGTGTACACAACTGTACTATATTCTTCTTGTTTCACTGTTGCAGTCATTACATTTGGGTAGATTCCCAAAGCTATGGTTGGGAGGAGGTGTTTATACAGCATTAGGGCCAGCTATAAGGCCCTGCAAGACAGCAGTGGCAAAGCCAGCTCTGGATTTAAAGACAATTGGTAAATGATAATGCCTGGTGAAAGTATGTACAGAACTCCCGGTAGCAGCTTCTAGAATATCCCTGGTAGGAACACCTCTGAGAAAGGCTGCAGAAGTAGATGCAGCTCTGGTGGAGTGAGATCTGATCCACTGGGAGATAGGTTTGCCATGGTGCTTACAGCAGAAATGAATGCAATGGCTTATCCATTTAGAAATGGTTTGTTTTGAAATAGCCTTCCCCTCTGCCCCTGCAGCAAATGCTACTAGCAATTATTCAGATTTTCTTTTTAAATTTAGTCCTGTCCAAGTAGAATCTAAGTTGTCTGTGCACATCCAAGGAATGCAGAATCTGTTCCCCTTTGTTCTGTGGATTGGGGAAGAAGGTTGGCAAATGAATGGACTGATTAAGAGCCACACTGGAAACCACTTTGGGCATGAAGGTTAGATTGGTCCTCAGAGATACCCTGTCCGTATGAAAGATGATGAAACGCTCCACTGCCATAAGGGCCTGTAATTCGGATATTCTTCTAGCTGAAGTGATTGCTAAAAGGAAGGCTGTTTTCTAAGAAAGAAATTTTAAGTCTGCACTCTGCAGTAGCAGCTGGCTCAGAAGGACGTAGAGTGAGCTACTCCAAAACAAAGTTAAGGTCCCAGGCAGGGGTAGGAGCTCTCCTGGGTGGTCTCAAGTTCTTTGCCCCTCTGAGATGCTGCTTGAGCAGGGGATGAGAGAAGAGGGGTGGTTCTGTGTTATAGTGAGCTGAAATAGTTGAAGCGTGGATTTTAATAGAGGAAAAAGACAGGCCCTTGTGAAGCATGTCAGTTAAGTATTGCAAAATCTGAGGTAAATTGGGGGCTGCTGTGCTCATCCCTAAAGATTGGTTCCAGGCACAGAATCTTTTCCATTTGTCAGCATAAGATTTTCTAGTACTAGGTCTTCTTGCCTCCAAGATGACATCCATCACAGGTTTGCTGAGAGATGATAAGGGTGAATTTAAGTGATTAGCCAGGCTGCAAGGTTCAATGTTGGAAGGTGAGGGTGCAGAATTTGGTTTTCCTGCTGAGACAGCAAGGAAGGGGTCTGAGGCAGGTGCCATGGAGATATTTGTGACACACTGCGCAGGAGTGGGTACCATTGTTGGCGTGGCCAGTCTGGAGCAATCAAAATCATTCTTGGTTTGTCCTGTTTGACTTTTAGCAGAACTTTGGAGAGCAGAGGCAGAGGGGGAAAGGCACAGACTGATAGGTTTTTCCAGCTGAAGGACAGAGCATCCACTTTCCAGGATTCTTTGTGGAGAATCCTTGTACAAAACTTGCCCAACTGGTAGTTCTGGGGGGGAGGCAAATAGATCTATGTCTGGGCTCCCCCATTTGCTTGTCAACATGTTGAAAATCGGTGGTTCCAGTTTTCACTCATGTGGGTCCATGAGATTTCTGCTTAGTCCGTCTGCCAGTGTATTCAATTTTCCTGGCAGGAATTGAGCTTGTAGGTGCATTTGGTAGCTCAAGGCTGTGTTCCACAATGCCATGGCTAGTCTGCAGAGGGGGTAGGAATGTGTACCCCCCTGCTTGTTTATGTACCACATAACTGTGGTGTTGTCCATCTTTACCATTAGTTGTCCAGGAAGAATGTAGTCCTTGAAGGCTGTCACAGCATTCTGTACAGCTAACATTTCTTTTTGATTGATATGCAGGTGCATTTGATTTGGGTTCCATTTGCCCTGAATGCACTTCCCTGCCAGGTGAGCCCCCCATGCATAGTCTGATGCATCTGTAGTTAGGGTTTGGGTGCCAGGGGGTAGTGTGAATGGCAGTCCCTTGTTTTGGTGGAAGGCCTCTGCCCACCATAGGAACTCCCAGGCGTAGGCAAGGTATGATAGGAATCATTGTTTCCAGGCTGTGACAATGTTGATTCCATAGACTTTTTAAGTACCACTGTAGTTTCCTCATATGCAGTCTTGCATATGGAATTAGAAGAATGCAGGAGGCCATGTACCCCAAGGCTTGCAGTATTTGTCTTGCAGACAGCAGGGTTTTTGTGGTCACTTGTTTGAAGTAAGTTACCAAATTAATTTGCTTTTCTGGCATGAGGAAAGCCATCTGGGCAGTTGTATTCAAGCTTGAACCCAGGAATGTAATCTGTTGAGAGGGTACCAGTTGTGATTTCTTTTTGTTTATGGTGTACCCCAGACAAGTTAGAACCTTTTTTACAAATGCCAGATGATTTAGCAGTATGCCCTGATTTTCTGCCTGAATTAGACAATCGTCCAGGTATGGATATATTTGAAGGAGCAGGAAAAGACCAATTCTTAGTACGCCAGTGCATACTAAATCTTGGAGGTTGCACTTGTAAGAAATATTTAACAGTTTGCATAGATTTAGCTTTATCTTCCATCTTTTTTAGAACTTATTCAGCCTTATTGCCAAACAGGCAGTCCTGATTTAAAGGAGCATCCAACAATTTCGCTTTAACATGATCAAGCAGAGCTTGCTCCTTAAGCCAAATATGCCTTCTAAGCACAGACCCAGTAACAGCAGCCCTGCAGGAGGCCTCTAAAGAATAAAAAACACATTGCAAAGTATGTTTTCCAACTTGTTCAGCAGAATGCAATAAATCCTGTAAATCTTTATTTTCCACACAGTCAGGAATCAACATAATTTTCTGTTTAAACAGTCCAATAATATGCTGTTGATATTTTAACATATGAAATTGGCAGTTTAAAGCCCTGATTGCCAAGGTTGCAGAAGTATAAACCTTTTTACCCCATCTGTCCAGCGTCCTGGAGTCTCTATCAGAAGGGGTAGGATTTTTAGCAGTAGAAGCCTTAATGCCCTTGGGCACCTGAGAAATGGTTTCTGGATCTGCAACAGGATTTTTGCAAAGGAACTTGTGGGACTCAGGAACCCTGTAGTATCTGTCAGGTTTACTAGGAACTGGAGGCAGGGAATCAGGGGCCATACTGGATTCCGAGAACACATCATCAACAATGTCTAGTACAGGAGGTATAGCCAAAGGTCTATGCTGAGGAAGAAGAAGGAAATCCCTAAGCCACTTTTTTGAATCAGAAAATTCCTGACTTTCCCAGTGGAAATGCTCCCTTAAGGTATGTAAAGTTTCCCCAAAAGAAAAATCCTCAGGAGGGGAAGCAGAGGGAATGGAATCCTCTGCATCAGAATCCTCATAAGTAGGTATGGACAAATCCAGGTCATTAGAAGAGTCAGAAGAAACAGAATCCTGATCAGAAGATTCATAATCAAGCTCAGCCCTAGGCCTCTTAGAGGGGGGTTGACTACCCCTGATTAGAGTAATTAGATCTTCAGCCATTTTGATCATTTGTTTTTTAGGCATAGGGGCCTGAACATGTGGACTGGGCATCAGTTTTTTTAGACATAGATCGAAATTTAGGCCTTAGTAATGAAGGTGGAGTCGATTTAATATGCAAGTCTGTAGGCCTGAATACACCCTCAGAAGCCAGTGCCTGCACAGCGGCTCCGGACCCATCCAAGGTAGAGACACCCGTGGGTTCCATAGGTGAAGCATCTCACGGCATACCAGACTCCGAATGGGTCTCAGTAGAGGCCTGCGAATCAGAAGTAGCGGGTATCAGGAACTGCAAAAGTGCCTCACTGAGTACCGGCGAACTGGAGACTGGCTTAGGAGAAGCGTCGTCGGCAGTTTTGGACCTCGACGGTCTGTCTCTGTCTTTATCTTTGCATTTTTTTTGGAATCCCGGTAGTCGGATGGTTAACCGATGACATTTCTGGATAATTAAACCGAGAACCGAAATATTTAGAGGCAAAAATGTACTGACGACAGATAGTGCACTGATTAAATAAAGCACAAAACCGACAACAAGGTACGTCGTGGTCAGGGCCTAAGCAAGGAATACAGTACGAATGAAAATCTTTATGAGGTATTTGCTTTCCACAAGTAATGCAATTATTAACTTTTACTAACATTGGTAAGGGGCAAGAAAAAGTTTCCCCAATGGGATACTTAGCTTTAAGATGAAGACTTTGGTTCTGAAAGTCAAAAATGAAAATTTCAGGAGTCGGCCGACCGGCACTTGTGAACTGCTTCTGCTTCGGGCACCGCATGGCAAGAAAGACTGATGTAATGGTGTTGGCTGCATGTTTTATACCCCTGACGACCTGACGTCATGGAAGAAGGGACAGCAACCGATGCAGGACCCAAGACTTTGTTAATCAGGCCGACTGAGGGCAATCTGCCAGCAGATTACCCAAATGTAATGACTGCAACAGTGAAACACAAAGAACATCTTGGAATCTTGTATTTTGGGAATGCGAGGAACCAATGAAGTGTCAAAATGGAATAAGAGAAACTCTTAGGGTAGGATATAAAGTCATTCACAAAAAAAAAAACTGTTATTGATAGGGTATGAGAAAGGCACACCAAAAGATAAGAAGGAAATGGTAGGATTAATAATGACAATATGAAAGAAGGCAGTCACTAGAAAATGGAAGAAAATGGAAGAAAATGAAAAATCTAAGAAAGGATGAAGTAGAAATACGAATGGAAATTTTGAGGATGATAGAGGGCAGAGATGAAAAGGCATAGGCAGTTGATAAATATTGTAAAATATGGGAAAAGTGGTTAAATGAGGATTTAAATTAATAAGGGTTGAGTTAATGAGACACATTACCAGACAGAGAGACATGAAGGGGATGATAGATCTGTAAATACTTAACTCTACAATGGGGAAGATTTAGGGGAGGAATAGAAGTTAGATAGTATGATTAAAGGAAAACTAAAAGATTGACAGCTGTTAACATTCCAGAAGAACTTGCTAATAAAAAATTACACATGTATGACAACTATCTAAATATTAAAATGAAACATTGAAAAGATATGTATTTAATGGTTTATTACAATAAAGAAAGACATGAAGAAAAGAGGTGATATAATGTGACTGCTGATATTAATAAAGATGGAATGTATAAAAAAGATAAGTTAGAAGATCAACTACCAGCTACCAGCAGAGAATCCAAACACACCATGCATGTGGATTGTGTCATACATATACTGATATTGTGAATTAAAGAGAAGATTGAACAACAACAACAAAACAAAAGAAAATGGAAATCAAAAATCTATCCCAAATTTAAAAGGGTTCTAAATCTATCCCCAATTTAAAAGGGTTCTAAATCTATCCCCAATTTAAAAGGGTTCTGAATATTGTAAATGAGATAAATGACTGGAGGTGGGATCTTTAGAAAAACGAAATAGCAAATTTTATAGAACTAAAGGATTCATTGGAACAATATGTGCAGAATAACATTCAGAAGGAGTAAGGTTTAAGGGGAGGCAAAAACTGAGCAACGTATGTTATGTTGGAGTGAATGAAACCTGTTAAAAAGAAAACACATATATATACTGCATGATAGAAAAGTGGTAAAAAAAAGTTATGTCTTACTATTACATTCCATCTGTGTTGTTCATCTTCTTTCATTCGTCACTGATTGGTACGGTTCCGAGCCCTCAGAACCAAGTCGGCCTTTTTACCAAGCTCGCTCTAGCCAAAAAACTCTCGAGCTAAGCTTCTACCCAGAATGCCCTTCTCCCTGTTACCTCAGATTAGGTTTGCTAGGGATAGAGAAGTAAACCTGAGGCCACTTCTGCGGAAATACCCTAGGACATCAGTAGGACCCAAAGCATCCCCCTGGAGCCTTTGGAGGGGGAAGGAGGGTGGGAAGTGATGAATGAAAGAAGATGAACAACACAGACGGAACATTATGGTAAGATATAACTTCTTTATCTGATGTTGTTAATCTTCTTTCCATTCATCACTAATGGGACAGAATCTCAAGCTACCTTGAGGTTCACGGGCGGCCCTTATGGAAGAACATTCCTGAGTACCACTGAGCCAAAGGCAGCTCTCCCTCTGGAGACCAAGTCCAATCTGTAATGATTGATAAAGGTATGAGGCTCAGCCCAAGTGGCTCCTGCACAAATGTCATCCATGGAAGCCCTGGAATGGAAAGCTACAGATGTTGCTATAGATCTAGTGGAGTGAGCTTTAACTTTTGGCATAGGTTCATTACTGAGGGAATAGATGAAACTTATGCAGTCTATTAGCCATTTAGATAATGTTGTTCTGAACAACACCCCTTCAAATTCAAAACTGCCCTCCAAAATCATCTTCTTTCTAACTGGACTTGCAACTGCTGTACCTTCTCTAATGCTGTTACCTAACCATCTCTCCCTTATTATCAGTCCTTGTATTGCTCTCCTCTTAATTAACTTATGATCTTTGTTGCATCTAACATCAACTTTTTGTCATTTTGTTTTATTCTATTACTACATTTTGTAGCTGTAAGTTGTACCACTTCACTGCTATCATTGTATAGTAGAAACTCTTGTAAATATTGTAACTACCTTACGGTAGCCACCTCTGTTCTCTAATGCAGTTTTCCTATGTAAGTTGTACCACTTCACTGCCATCATTCATTTTGTAGCAACTCTTGTAGGTATTGTAACTACCTTGCGGTAGCTACCTCTGGATTGTAATGTAGTTTTCCTTATTGTATTAATTTATTGGAGCTTTTCTCCCCAGGCCTCCACTGAAAATGGACTTTCATCAGCCCAGTGGACCTTCCTGGTAAACAAATGTCATAAATAAATAAATAAATATTGTAACCTTGGAAACAGCATTTCCCATTCTAGGCCTAGAAAAGGAGATGAAAAGCTGCTCAGATTTACAGATAGGTTTGGCCTGTCTAGGTGAAATCTCAGTTGCCTATGTACATCCAAGGAGTGTAGGCAGTACTCTCCCTTATTTGAAAAATTTGGGAAGAACACTGGTAGGTCAATGGTCTGGTTAATAGAGAATTCAGAAACAACTTTGGGAAGGAAGGATGGATTCGTCCAGAGTGAAACTCTGTCTTTATGGAAGACCAGATAGGGCCTCTTGATACACAATGCCTGCAGCTCCGAGACCCATCTGGCTGACATGATGGCTACTAAGAACAAGGATTTCCAGGACAAGATCTTTAGGTCACACTTCGATGTAGGTTCAAAGGGTTATTGAGTCAAAGACTGAAGGACTAAAGTGAGGTTCCATGGTTCCACAGGCTGTCTGACAGGAGGCCTGATATGAGAGGTTCCCTTGAGAAAGGCTTTGCATAGACGTAAAGAAATGAGAGGGGTGCCATGTATACCATTGTGGAAATTATAAATTGCCACCAGGTGTACTCATACGGTAGAAGCAGAGGCTCCATTATCAAAAAACTTAGCCAAGTATTGCAGTACCACAGTTACTGGAGCCGAATACAGGTCTAGCCTGTTATCTTAAGACCAGATGGAGACCCTTTTCCATTTATCCTGATATAGTCTTCTGGTGGATGGTTTAAGAGAGGCCAGAATGATGTCTCGAACAGGTGACGTAAGAGTAGCTTGCCTGGCAACTAACAGAAGTTGAGAAACCAAGCTGTCAGCTTGAGACTGGACAGATTCAGGTGGCACAACCCTTGGGGGTGAGTAATCAGATCTAAAAGAGGGTCTAGAATCCACGGCGGATATACTAGATGAGGCCAAAGGAAGGGGAACCAGACCTGTTGAGGTCAGAATGGGGCTATGAAGATCACCCTGCATCTCAACCGAACAGCTTCCTTTAGAAATTGAGGAATCCATGGAAAGAGAGGATAAGCATAAAGGAGTCCCATGGGCCAATCATGGATTAGAGCGTCCCTCGGGGACTCCCACTCTGGGGGAAACAGTGTGAAATAGCTGCTGCACTTGTTGTTAGATGGGGAGGTGAAAAGTATGCAGCAGGGTTGGCCCCAGTGCCTGAAGATTTCTGCCACCACCTCGGAATTGAGGGACCACTCATGAGGCAGGAGGATGCATCTGCTCAGTTTGTCCACAATTATGTTGGAGCTCCCCGGGATGTGCGTTGCTGTCAGAAAGTGGTTGGAAGATATCTCCCACTGCCAGATTCTCATGGCCTCTTGACACAGGGGGTAAGACTTGGTTCCTCCTTGCTTGACTGAATTGCAATTATCCCAGAAGGGAGAACCGGATGAAAAGCCTACAACACTAACAGCATCGCTCTCAGTTCCAGAACATTGATATGCAGGTGGGCCTCTGAAGTGGACCATGTGCCTTGGGCTGTCTTTCCCTGGAAATGGCCCACCCCACCCAATCAGGGAAACATCCGTGGTCACAATGGCCCTGGGCTGAGGGGCTTGAAATGGATAACTCCAAATTTGTGTGTCTGGCCTCATTCACCAAAGAAGGCCCCGCCTGCAGGAGTTGTTTGTTTGAATCTGGTAACTGAGGGGGTGATAGTTTGGGAACCCCTGTCAACGAAGGAGCCATTGTAGGACTCGCATGTGTAGCTTTGCTAGGTGCACTATTGGAATTAAACCTGCCATGGATCCTATGGCCTGAAGAACTTCTCTTGCTGAAACTTTTGTTTGACAAAGTATCACTCGGAGCTGGAGCCTCAATCGCTGGAGTAGGTGATTTGCGAGTGACACTAGACAGGACCAGGTTTTGAACACTGCTCCAATGAGTTCTATTTGTTGTGTAGGGGTAAGGTTTGATTTCTCCCAATGGATTGTTATTCCCAAAAATCTTTGCCAGAGAGAGTGTATAATGCAGTGCTGTTACCAGAAGACATTCGGTGGGGGCGGTGAGGAGCCAGTCATCCAAATATGGAAACACCCGGAATCCTTGAAGTCTCATGTGAGCTGTGACCACTGCCTTGCACTTTGTGAACATGCTGGGGGCTATAGAGAGACCGAATGGCAGGGCACAAAATTGATAATGACTGGCCCCTAGCCAGAAGCGAAGCAGACTCCTGAAGCGTTTGTCCATTTTGATGTGGTAATACACATCCCAGAGATCTATAGAGCACATCCAAACACCCTCCCTTAAAAAAGGGAGAATGGACTGAACCAAGACCATCCGTAATTTGGTTTGGGTGATAGACTTGTTTAAGCTGCTGAGATCCAAAATGGGCCTCCAGTCCTCTGTCTTTTTTGGCACCAAAAAGAATCTTGAGTAGAATCTGGATCCTTGTTGGTCTGGTGGGACTGGTTGGATGACTCTTTTTTGAGACAGCTTTATTATCTCTGAAGGTGCTTCTTCCCTTTGACTGGGTGGAACATTGGGAAGCTTTTTGGAAGATTTGGTTGACAAGAAGGGGAATGGTGTAACCTCTGGTGATTATACTCTGCACCCAACAATCAGTGGTAATAGAGTGCCAGGCAGCTTGGTGCAGAGAAAAACTACCCCAACTGCTTCCAGATGTAAGCAATCAGGCTGCTCCTCAGGAGCACTGGTATGGCTGTCCAGAGAAGGAGTCCTTGGAGCCTTGGTTATGAGGACCCCCTCTGCCTCTGTAGGGGTGTCTTCCAGAATTGTTACCACCTCTGCCCCTGGGGGTATCATCACCAAGTGAGGCACAAAAAGGGCTCTGATATTTTTTGTGCCACATTTTCCCACTCCTCTGATTCCTGGAGAAGGTACATTGAGGACTGGAAAATTGTAGGCCTACAGCAGACAGGGTCTTGCCATCTTGCGCACATCTGGCTAGTGTGGCCTTCATTTTGGGGCCCAAAAGGGACGATGCTTCAATGGCAGCATTCAAAAAGGAAGACTTGAAGGGGTCAGTGAGGTCACAAATGCACATCCAGGCATGACGCCTTATGACAATGCCCAAACCCGCTGCTCTAGCCGCCCCTTCAGTCACATGTAAAAGCAACCTCATGGAAGAGTTGGAGATCAATTCCAGAGTTGTGAGCTTCATGCCCACTTTGTCCCTAACCTCATCAGACAGCTGTCCTGCAAGTGTCTCAGAGAGTTTGGAGATCAAGCCCCTCTGGAGCCTCATAAAATGTGCCAAATAGTTCCATGACCATATTGCAGGGGTCCCTAATGTAAAAACTCACTTCCCAAGTCTGTTCATCACCCAGGACTCCCTGTTGGGTGGGTAGACAGCGGGACTTTCCACAGCCAAGTCCTTTTTCCCACCAACTGGTAACCCTCTGGACCAATGCGGGTTCTCCTCAGGAGGAGAAAGAATTTTGTCAGGTCTCTGAGGGATCGCCTCAGTGGAGTCAGGGTTCTTTCAAGTGCACTGCACAATGAGCTGGACAAGCTTGTCGGCAGGCGGCGTCACCCAAGAGGTAGAAGGGTGGGCATGGAAAGCCTGCAGGAACATGGACTCCTCAGATGAAGGGTTGGAGGGCTTCCCATCACCTCTCTGTTTTAGCATTTCCAGGATGTCTCTGAAGGAGACATCATTAGGAGGTGACTGTGGGGACCCTTCACCATCTTTGTAATCCATGTATTCTGTTAAAGACTCCTCAGGTGAGTCCATGTGCTTCCTCTTGCATGTCCCCTTTTGAGTGGGGTCCTCAGTGGGGGTCTCTGAGGAGGATTCGGAAGAGCAGGTACCCTGGACAGGTGTTTCCTGTGGCTTCTCTGCCCAGTGCCCCGGGGGGGGGTGGTCTGTGGCAGCTGTAGCTCAGGGGGTGAAAACTGGGGTTCCGACTTCAAAGGAATGCTTCCAAAAGTGAAAGCCCTCTCCACCATGTGGAAAGCAGGTTTGCCTGAAAAGGAATGGGAGCCTGGAACCAAGAAAGACAACCTCGGGACCGGGGTTACACCCTGCTCCGACGAACCCAGCCCCACGGATGAAGTCTCAAGCAGGATTGGTGCAGGCGTGGCTATCAGCACCAAGGACAGAACTGAAGAAAAATATGGCTCCATGCCCCGAGCCGAGGCGCCCGCTCCCCCATTCCCCAGATTGAGGAAGGACCAATTCCACAGGAACTGAAGGCCAAAGGGGCAAACCCCGAGCCTGAGTGAGGTCCACTATAGGCACCGAGGTGATGGGTTCTGAGAAGGACATCGGAGCAGAAGGCTTCAGAACCAGAATGGTTGAAGGAGGAGTGTAAGACGAAGTCCATGGAGAAACCAACCCAAGTCCTACAGGTGGATGGGTCTTAGAAGAAAGTGTGGGTATACCCCTGGCTGCCAACAGCTGGTCCACAAGATGCACCACAAAATTTTCAGGCAGGCTCCTGGTGGACCTAGTGGATACTCTGGACAGAGAGTCAGGTCCATCAATGAATGGGCTATACATCTTGCCCAGGAATGGTTCTACAGAGGGGGAGTATCAGTCCATGGTGTAAGGTCTGCCAGCATTGAAGACTCAAGTTTCAAGACCGGGATTAACAGGGTCAAATCCAACTTGGTCGGAAAAACACTCAGTGCCGAAGTGGCTCTCGAAGCCGAAATGGTAGGTTCCAAAATTGCAACTGACGAAGTCATCAAAGGCATACCAAAGTCATAGTAGACATAGTGAGATCTATCATCGGTGCCCTAGGCAGGATCGGTGCCAAAGCTGGCACCAATATCGTAGGTTTTGAGATGCTAGGAGCCCACAAGGATGAAGCCATAGAGGCAGATTTATGCTCTGAGGACAACTTAGGCACCTTTGATTTCACGTGGTTACCCTGATCACCCGATGGTGAGGAGGAAACTGAGTGGGACCTCTTTTTGTCTTTTATAGGAGGGGTTGAGACCTCCATCACAGAAATGGCCTCTGAAAAGGGAGACTTAGGTAACCATTTCAGTATCAGTTTATTTTTGTGCTCATTAAGAGTGCATTGACTGAAACTCTGACAAATGTCACAAGGAGGTTGCACTGAAAGGTGGGGCACCCCCAAACAGTATACACAATCATCGTGAGAATCACTGTTAGGTAACTTGCCTTTACATGAAGCACAATGCTTAAACCCAGAAGTACCTTTCTTATCCGACATCTTAACAGAGAGACACCACAGGCAAACAGTTTAACCAGTATGTACTAATAAGTCAAAAACAGTGTAAAAAACAAAATAAACCATACAGCTGTAACACTATAGCGATAAGTAAAGGTAAGACAGAGACACCTTACTGAAAAAGAACACTAACAGGCTAGGAAAGGATGAAAAATACCAGCTACGGTATTGAAGGAATACCATAAGGGTAAGAGGAGAAGGCCGTACCAACAATGGTACTTAAAAGTTTACCAACGGTAACTATGGGTAGAGCAGAGAAGAAATATCAAGGTCTGACAGAAGAAAAAACACCAAAGATGCTAATCGCTCACTAAAAGAGAAAAATACCAAACGTTTTCCACACAAAATATCAAATAAAGTTCCACTTAGCTGAGAGATCGGCTGAAATGCGGCTTTACAGCTATGCAGCAAATAAGATCTGAGGTAACAGAGAGAAGGGCATTCTGGGTAGAAGCTTAGCTCGAGAGTTTTTTGGCTGGCACGAGCTTGGTAAAAAGGCCGACTCAGTTCCGAGAACCCAGCAGTGATGAATGGAAAGAAGATTAACATCAGATCTATTATTATGGTCTGTTTTCTTTTTTATTTATATATGTAATCCCATGTTATAGATTATAATGTGATTATTTAATAAAGTTGTTTAAAAGTACAGCTCCAAGCAAGCTGATGCAACAAATGTAAACAAATAATTAATGCAACTGTATCTAAACATGAACAACGTTAAAGTATCTAATAAAGAAGATTAGAAAATTAAAGAAAATATGAAAAGGATGAAAGATTTACAGAAATAAATTAAGCAGCTACAGAAAAGCAAAGCTAAAACAATTCAAAAGTAAACAATCCAGTCAATAGAGTTGAAAAATATGAGAAAAGAGTTAAATTAACTTCTGCTTAAGCTTTAAAGATAAAAAGAAATCAAATACAAGTTCAAGATTAGCCTGAATGCTTTAAGAGTAACGAGAAGGAAACATCACAAGACTTGCAAACTGTGAATGATGCTTTTCTTGTACCAGAATCAGCAAACAGGAAATGAGTTATTAAAAGCAAAGCTCCAAGAGACTGAGAATAAAACTAAGAACTGCATGCAAGTTTTTGTTTGTGATGGTGAAGCAGTAAAAAAAGAGTTAATGTGTTGCAGGAAGAGAAAATACATTTGTGTTGCAAAAGGGGGTGAGCACTATTAAACTACTGCAGAATTTACCAATAAAAGTAAAAACTGAAGGAGGAATATAAAATCCAGTGCAAGGGGTATGAGAAATCTATGGAAATAGTATCACCCAGTTCAGAGAAAGCAAACAGTAAACTAAAGTAATATGAGCAAATATTTGCTTCTCACACTTATTTGCTCCAAGAAAGTCAAAAGCAGAAAGAGTTCAAGAAAATGTGAAAATGAAATAGGAAATAAACCTCTGAGAGATCTCTTCTAAGATGCAAATGCACGTCTGTAAGGGCAAGCATAAGAAAGATTAAGAAGAATAAAAAGCACTTGGCACGACAGGACCCGGAAGCACGTAAACAAAGGCTTAAAAATAAGCAGATGAAGAAATCAAACAGCTGCTAGGTCTCCAAAAAGATCCTTTAATATAACAAGGCAAAGTAAAAATCCACAATATCTTCCAAGCGCTTTCACTCGACCACTTGCGAGCTTTTTCAAGGCAAAAAACATTGCTGGAAGTTCATTCACATTAAATACTTCCACAATCATCACATGACTTCCTGTGAACCTTTCCCAACAGGAAAATCACCATATAAGGAAATTCTAAAATGCATTCTTATTATCATTAAAAATAATTCATTTTCTAAAAATCTTGGCAACTCACCCCACCATCAAAATTTTTGAGGAGTTAGTTGAGACTGACATTAGGAAACTTAAGGAGAAAGATTATTGTGAAACATCTGACAACATTACTGAGGATGAGTTGACTCTAATTAAAAATCTTAAAATTGAGGGGTGTAGGGTTATGAAACCAGACAAGGGGGAGGGTTCGTCTTGATGTACAACTGGGATTATGAGGCTGCCTTGCACACGGTGTTACAGGATACCGATCAATATGAACTTGTCTCAAAAAATGAGATTAATATAGCTCAAGCTAAAATAAATTATTCATTATATGACTATTTAATGCAGAATGCTATTAATGAGAAGTTATATAACTACTTATTAGTAAAAAAACCCAAGGTTGCCCAGATTTTTGGAATTCCAAAGACACATAAGAATTTGAACCCCCTTAAATTTAGACCTATAGTTTCAGGAAGTGGAAGTGTCACAGAACCCTTAGCTAAATTTATCGACTTCTCCTTAAAACAACATGTAGAGAAAATTAAACACATATGTAAGGATTCATGGGACTACCTAAAAGGAGTGGATCAGAGTTTATTTTTACCTGAGATGTTTATGGTCACTGTTGATGTAGTCGATTTATTCCCTAGTATTCCACACAACACGGGCCTGGAGTGGTTAGGTACTTACTTATCTAATGAACTCCAACTGGGGGCCAAGTTCACTAACTTAATTTTGGAATTTATGGATTTAGTTTTAGAAAATAACTTCATTCATTTCAAGGGGGAATTTTATCGTCAGAAAAAAGGTGTAGCAATGGGTGCCTCTTGTGCTTCCATGTACGCAAATCTGGTATTATACCAATGGGAAAAGAAATACATTTTTACTAGTACATGGTATCAGGACATCTTGTACTATAGGAGATTCCTGGACGATATCTCCTTTATGTGGATGGGAGACAAAGGAAGTTTAATGGAATTTATGGATTACATCAACATGACCACCACATTTTTTAGGTTCACCTATAAGATCAGTAAACATCAACTTGATTATTTAGACATTTCACTGGTTAAGGACTATTCAAATATGTGTTTCCAGTCTAAGATTTACAGGAAAAGCACTTTTTCAAATGCATTCCTAAATTATCACAGTGGACATCCCTTCTATTAAAAGAAGGCGATAGTGAAGGGTCAACTAATTAGGGCTTCACGAATGTCCAGCACGGACAAACTTTTCAATGAGGAAGTTTCCATTTTAAAGAGATTCTTTAATGAAAAACAATATCCAGAAGCCCTGGTAGAAGCACTAGTTACAGAAATTTCTGAGAAGAGGGCTAATAAATATCCCCCTTTATTGGGGGTGGGTGTTAATGAGAGGTTACCAAACCCTTCAAAAGACATTTCACAGTCAAAAAATAGTTTTATACATACTTTCTCTAACAACTCAGATCAGATCGAGAAGATTATTAAAAAATATTGGCCCATTCTCAGACTTCAGGAAGATCTTAAGGATTCTATGCCCAGTTTCCTTTCTTTTGTTAGGAAAAGGGGGCAGGAATTTGAAAGAACTTTTAGAAATTAGGTTAGAGGATCCACAGAATCAGAATAGAAAGAAATTAGGCACTTATCCATGTGGGATGTGCAAGCAATGCCACGCTATGCTGAATTCGGGGTCCTTCTACCTTCCCTCTAGAAGATTCAAGTTCCACGCTAACAAACATTTTAATTGTGGATCTAAGGGGGTAGTCTATCTTGGATGCTGTGGCACGTGCCATGGTTTTTACATTGGGAAAACTGAAAGGGTGTTTAGGAGAAGGGTCTATGAACACTTCAATGACATCAATGTAAGGAAGGAAAGTAATGCCTTTTATAAACACTCTTTGACATGTAAGGACATGAACATAAAGTTTATGGTTTTGGAACAGGTACAACCGGATATAAGAGGGGGTAGTTGGGAGTCAAAATTAGAATACCGTGAGCTATTTTGGCAGCTCCGTTTAGACGCTACTAGATACCCAGGTCTGAATGACACTCTTAACATTAGTAGTGTTCTGAAATTGAGGCAAGCCCGTTTATAACACAGTTTGGCACAACATGACATTTATTGTTTTATTCATTTTTGAATTTACCAAATCTTATAATAAGATATATGGAATGTCATGTTATATATTTGAAACTTAGGAAAGAAATGTTTTAAAATGCTATTCAGTAATTCTAGGTTTCAATTTGGAGTTTTTATTTTACCCCCGAGGGTAAAGGGGTCACTGCATTTATTTGTGATTATAAAAATATTTTGCAGAATTGTTTTTTTGGCACATTTTAACAGTTTGTTTTGATTTCATGTTTAATATGGTATCTAGTTGCCAAGATTTTTAGAAAATGAATTATTTTTAATGATAATAAGAATGCATTTTAGAATTTCCTTATATGGTGATTTTCCTGTTGGGAAAGGTTCACAGGAAGTCATGTGATGATTGCAGAAGTATTTAATGTGAATGAACTTCCAGCAATGTTTTTTGCCTTGAAAAAGCTCGCAAGTGGTCGAGTGAAAGCGCTTGGAAGATATTGTGGATTTTTACTTTGCCTTGTTATATTAAAGGATCTTTTTGGAGACCTAGCAGCTGTTTGATTTCTTCATCTGCTTATTTTGAAAGCCTTTGTTTACATGCTTCCGGGTCCTGTCGTGCCAAGTGGTTTTTATTCTTGGTTGAATTTTGCTTTTAGTTTTGGTCTTTTTTGGTCGATTTTTACACATGGCAGAAGGAACAGAAGCCAGTGGCTTCACCCACACTCCGGCAGTACTGAGAGCCGATTGTGAAGATGCTGACACAGCCCCAGTTTCTAGGGCTGAGTTTAAACAGGTTTTAACACTATTGACACAATTGACTTCAATGGTTGGACAGCGGACACAACTAACAGCTTCCCAGATACCTGGGAATCAACAACAATTTAACCATTCCCCCAGAACACTTGCTGAAGTGGGTGGGGTTGGAAATGCTACAAGGAACGCTGAGAGAGGGTGTAATCATAGTAACTTGAATTCGAATTGTCTTGACCAAGTTAAAACAAACAACCAGGCTGCTTCTGGGTCAAATGAGCAGAGGAAGTCCTTTGATTTTAAATCTTGGACAAAACAACAGTTTAATTTCAGAAAAGGTACTGTGCTTCATGACAATTACAAAAATCTTGAAAATGTGTTTTTTGACTTTAAAGACAAACTGTATTCTTATAAGAACAAACAGATGGAAGTTGATTATCTAAACGAATGTATTAATGTACAGAGAATACCTAAGGGCTTGAGGTTTTTTAAGTTCCCCAACAACATACAACATGGTTCTGTTTTATATGACCAGCTTTGTGAAATTTTCAACAAAGCAGGTTTGGACATGTTAAAATATATGGTGATTGACTATGAGAAAAAAATGACTGTTTTATTAAAAGATTTAGATGAGCTTAATGTAAATATGTTAAAAGATGAAACTTTTAGCTCAGTTAAGAGGGACTATGACAAGTTGTTTAGTGATGTAGACCAGCATTGTTCTAGGGTACTTAATCGAAAAATTAGGAAATTAGAGAGAGACTTAACTGAATACAAGGAAGGTAGAGCCTATCCCCTCCCAATTATAAAAGGAAGAAGTAACAACAACACTACTGAAAATGTCTTTCATGAAAGGGGTGAAAGTAATAGGCAAGATGACCCTATAGGGGGAGGAAATGAGAATCTCAGAAGAAGTGAGAGAATAGCACAGAAGAACAGAAATCCGTCTACTCAGGATTTTTATTATCCCCAGAGGAGAGGGAGGGGGCGCAGGGAACAATACAACAGTTGGAACCATCCAACAAACTAGTTTTAGGATCTATAGTTGATGAGGACAATAGCACCACATTATTTCAAGGTAAACAAATTAAATATAGGAAAGGCAATTTCACTATTTTTAATTACACTGACCTATTAATAACGGACAATTTTTTTAGTTTACTTTCCAAGGGTTTTCATTATGTTCCCCTTAGGCCTTCCCCCATAGTTACAACCTTGATTGATTTAAAGCTTTTCATGACGCAGCTTAATTTTAATTTATTGTTCAAAGATGAACGAAACATAGAAAGGACTCTCACAAGAAAAAGCACCTTTAACCCCCCCGGTTCACCCCACCATCAAAATTTTTGAGGAGTTAGTTGAGACTGACATTAGGAAACTTAAGGAGAAAGATTATTGTGAAACATCTGACAACATTACTGAGGATGAGTTGACTCTAATTAAAAATCTTAAAATTGAGGGGTGTAGGGTTATGAAACCAGACAAGGGGGAGGGGCCGTCTTGATGTACAACTGGGATTATGAGGCTGCCTTGCACACGGTGTTACAGGATACCGATCAATATGAACTTGTCACAAAAAATGAGATTAATATAGCTCAAGCTAAAATACATTATTCATTATATGACTATTTAATGCAGAATGCTATTAATGAGAAGTTATATAACTACTTATTAGTAAAAAAACCCAAGGTTGCCCAGATTTTTGGAATTCCAAAGACACATAAGAATTTGAACCCCCTTAAATTTAGACCTATAGTTTCAGGAAGTGGAAGTGTCACAGAACCCTTAGCTAAATTTATCGACTTCTCCTTAAAACAACATGTAGAGAAAATTAAACACATATGTAAGGATTCATGGGACTACCTAAAAGGAGTGGATCAGAGTTTATTTTTACCTGAGATGTTTATGGTCACTGTTGATGTAGTCGATTTATTCCCTAGTATTCCACACAACACGGGCCTGGAGTGGTTAGGTACTTACTTATCTAATGAAGTCCAACTGGGGGCCAAGTTCACTAACTTAATTTTGGAATTTATGGATTTAGTTTTAGAAAATAACTACATTCATTTTAAGGGGGAATTTTATCGTCAGAAAAAAGGTGTAGCAATGGGTGCCTCTTGTGCTTCCATGTACGCAAATCTGGTATTATACCAATGGGAAAAGAAATACATTTTTACTAGTACATGGTATCAGGACATCTTGTACTATAGGAGATTCCTGGACGACATCTCCTTTATGTGGATGGGAGACGAAGGAAGTTTAATGGAATTTATGGATTACATCAACATGACCACCACATTTTTTAGGTTCACCTACAAGATCAGTAAACATCAACTTGATTATTTAGACATTTCACTGGTTAAGGACTATTCAAATATGTGTTTCCAGTCTAAGATTTACAGGAAAAGCACTTTTTCAAATGCATTCCTAAATTATCACAGTGGACATCCCTTCTATCAAAAGAAGGCGATAGTGAAGGGTCAACTAATTAGGGCTTCACGAATGTCCAGCACGGACAAACTTTTCAATGAGGAAGTTTCCATTTTAAAGAGATTCTTTAATGAAAAACAATATCCAGAAGCCCTGGTAGAAGCACTAGTTACAGAAATTTCTGAGAAGAGGGCTAATAAATATCCCCCTTTATTGGGGTGGGTGTTAATGAGAGGTTACCAAACCCTTCAAAAGACATTTCACAGTCAAAAATAGTTTTATACATACTTTCTCTAACAACTCAGATCAGATCGAGAAGATTATTAAAAAAATATTGGCCCATTCTCAGACTTCAGGAAGATCTTAAGGATTCTATGCCCAGTTTCCCTTCTTTTGTTAGGAAAAGGGGCAGGAATTTGAAAGAACTTTTAGAAATTAGGTTAGAGGATCCACAGAATCAGAATAGAAAGAAATTAGGCACTTATCCATGTGGGATGTGCAAGCAATGCCACGCTATGCTGAATTCGGGGTCCTTCTACCTTCCCTCTAGAAGATTCAAGTTCCACGCTAACAAACATTTTAATTGTGGATCTAAGGGTAGTCTATCTTGGATGCTGTGGCACGTGCCATGGTTTTACATTGGGAAAACTGAAAGGGTGTTTAGGAGAAGGGTCTATGAACACTTCAATGACATCAATGTAAGGAAGGAAAGTAATGCCTTTTATAAACACTCTTTGACATGTAAGGACATGAACATAAAGTTTATGGTTTTGGAACAGGTACAACCGGATATAAGAGGGGGTAGTTGGGAGTCAAAATTAGAATACCGTGAGCTATTTTGGCAGCTCCGTTTAGACGCTACTAGATACCCAGGTCTGAATGACACTCTTAACATTAGTAGTGTTCTGAAATTGAGGCAAGCCCGTTTATAACACAGTTTGGCACAACATGACATTTATTGTTTTATTCATTTTTGAATTTACCAAATCTTATAATAAGATATATGGAATGTCATGTTATATATTTGAAACTTAGGAAAGAAATGTTTTAAAATGCTATTCAGTAATTCTAGGTTTCAATTTGGAGTTTTTATTTTACCCCCGAGGGTAAAGGGGTCACTGCATTTATTTGTGATTATAAAAATATTTTGCAGAATTGTTTTTTTGGCACATTTTAACAGTTTGTTTTGATTTCGTGTTTAATATGGTATCTAGTTGCCAAGATTTTTAGAAAATGAATTATTTTTAATGATAATAAGAATGCATTTTAGAATTTCCTTATATGGTGATTTTCCTGTTGGGAAAGGTTCACAGGAAGTCATGTGATGATTGCAGAAGTATTTAATGTGAATGAACTTCCAGCAATGTTTTTTGCCTTGAAAAAGCTCGCAATTGGTCGAGTGAAAGCGCTTGGAAGATATTGTGGATTTTTACTTTGCCTTGTTATATTAAAGGATCTTTTTGGAGACCTAGCAGATGTTTGATTTCTTCATCTGCTTATTTTGAAAGCCTTTGTTTACGTGCTTCCGGGTCCTGTCGTGCCAAGTGGTTTTTATTCTTGGTTGGATTTTGCTTTTAGTTTTGGTCTTTTTTGGAAAGATTAAGAAGAGGTTGGCCTAATGGTTAAGGTGTTTGCCTTACAAATGCAAGGTACAGCGTTTGAGTCTCACAAGGGTTAATTGGTTAGGCTTAAAATGGCTCGCAATGGCAGTTAGCTTAGTACTAATCTATGAACCTATGAATAAGAAATCCAGGAACCATAATCATGTTGCCCAAAAACATGGTGTACTAGAAATTAAAGCTCTTAAGAAGGAGTAAGAAGAACTGGCCATGCTAGTGAAACAGAAGGTTGACTGCTCTAGAAAAGTTCATAAATTGCATAGAGTCAGGTGTTACAATTCTCAGCAAAGTGATGTAGACAAGCTATTTTTGTCAGTGCATGTTTCTGAGCAAACTAATATAAAAAACTTGCTCCAAACCATGCATAATATTGTAACTAATGTTATAAATATTACACAAAACAAGCAGTCATATTGCTGTTATAGTTGATACTGGAATTTTAGCAAAAACAAAATGCGTAGAAAGCAAGGAAGTATGGAAGAACTATCAGCAAGGAAAAATGGAACAGTGTGGTAAGGATGAAGATGACCACAGTTAGAGGCCTTAAGGTTGTTAGACTTCAGGAATCAGTCTAGGAACAGCAGTTAGTATGATTCAGTCCTTAGCTGTAGGACTATGATAACAGCTAGGAATGTATACTTATCCTGGCAACAAAGTAGGCCACAGAATGTTTTCATTGAGAAGACAAGAAGGACTAGGAACTCTAGTCAGGAACTGTTGAAGAGTTACTAGCTGGACTGCCTTCAGATGGGTTCAGTTATATGTGGCATAATTACAGTCAAAGCTGTCACTCAGCTGAAGTCCACTGAACCTGAGTTGATAGGATGTATATGATTAAGGTCTAGTGTGACAGCCAAAAGAGTTAATCAAAGAGTTAAACTGCCTATAGGAAGTCCCTAAGGTGTAATCCAGGCTGAGGCTGTAAGGAAACACAGAGTTAAATACCCTGAGATTCTAGAAAATGTCAGGCTGCCATTTTCCTGCAGTGAAAGCCTGAGAAAGTGTTAAGAAGAATTGTTATTGCTGACTAATGAATGCATTTCAGAGCACACTTCTCACAAGATGGCTATTGGTAACAGCAGAACTGAGTGAAGTTCAGATGAGTAGAAACTCAGTCCAGAATCAAGGCCTCTAGGCAGAAAGGGCCAGTAGAGAGACTTTTAAAAAGAAGTGCATATGAGGAAGCCTGTCCTTAACATTTGGAGGATGCTGCTAATATGCTACACTGTCTGATGAGTTAGAAACATAAAAGAAGGAACTGTTATTAAGTAAGGTTGGAATAATGAATTCCAAAGTTGTTTCTCCTTCATACCATTGTAGTTCACAAATAAGTGAACTGTAATGGTTTGAAGGTGAAAACAAAAACACTTTTCCACGATAAATTAATTTCTGTTAAAATGACAAGATGACTGGATTATGCTTGAAGATGTCATATAATGGAGAAAAAAGTATATATCATTTGAGTAAAGACACCAAATGGCAAAAATATATATATATATATATACAGGCACGCGCACAGACACACACACACACACACACACACACACACACACACACACACACAAAGACAAAGCCACATTTCCAAAGATACCCTGCTGACTGCAAATAGTTCAATATAAAATAAGCAGTCCACTTAGTAGGTAACTCCAAAAAGATGTTTTATTAATACTTTCATCCTTTGACTCACAATGGACTTCATCAGACTAATAAACTTTTAAAACACAAGTATGTTTAAATAATGTTTGTTGCAAATCACATGTTCAGTTTACACCAACCAACACACATTCCAACTTACAAGCACTCCACTTCATATACCTTCATGCATTAAAAATATATCTGTGAAAATTTCACATAAAATAAAATATCAGCAAATTTCAAGTCAATGACAGGAGTTGAACAACAGACCTGGTTGTAAGGCTAATGTCTTTACCACTATACCAGAGAATATTCATAATATAGAATGGAAATATTGCTACTTTGTATCTGTATATATTTATATACAAATTATCTCATCACTGAGCAAACTGTCTTTTTAGACTGAATCTAAAAATACTAAAAATCAAAAAACGCAAAATAAGAATATTTTCTGCAGGGGGGCAAATCCTCCTTTGACTCCCCCACTCCTTGCAAATTTTATATATAGATATATATATATACCAAATCAAAGATCACATAGCAGTGGGTGAGGACAAATTCCCACAATCTCTCACACAAAGAGATGAAAGGCTGAAAAAGAAGCCTGTAAGAGTGCTCACTCTTAAGAACTTTCACTTTTACAGACTGCAACCATAGAAACATATACATACACACTGAGTAAGTAACCCTGCACAGAAAGGAAATGTGTGCTTGAGTGCCTTCATCACAACTAATTTAAGATTTTACAGCTGTCCACTGCATTTTCTGAACAGATACCTGCAACATATCAACATATTCGAAGTCTTGTCTTTAAAAGGTAGTATCCTCTTAAAGCCAATTAAATTTAACATTCTTTAGACACCTTAAAATTCTGTTTGCCTCCAAGATATACTGCTCTGGATAACGAGTACTGTAGTATACTACGACACAAAGCTCCAGTAAGGTTGCCATGCCTACAGGCTACTAAAACTAATTTATTAACAGTTTTTTTCAATTCTTCAGCATCCAAATAAGGTTCTAAATAGTATTTGTTTTCAGTTGGCAGGGGAACACTAGAGAGGTGATGTACTATTTTGTCTTCTATATTGTGTAACTAAAGACTTCAGGGATTTAAGATGGATCTGTTTGAAATTTAGAGTCTCTCTCAGCACATTAAGAACTGACAGATATTTTGCTTTAGAAGTCTCTACTTAAATATTTAATTCCATTTTTGTAAAATATTAGGAATCAGCAACAATAAGAGGATATTACTGAAAATGAATATGTTGGAAAGAGAACGTCTTACATATAATTCAGTAGCTTATATCTCTTGTCAGATTTTCATTTTTACTCTAAGCAATTGTTGCTTGTTGCACTTTCTGCACAGTGTAAATGTTCACATCAAAATAGGGAAAGCTTATTTCTATGTATAAGTGCTGCTGAGGAGATCAAGTTAATTTATAGCTTGTGTATAGCATACCTATTGTCATGTGCTTTGTTATGTTACTAAAAGGGTTATGATATGCTAAAGCTACTGTGTAATTATGTTGTCAGAAGTGCAATAAATTAGGTTGATTAATTAAGTCGTAGAACTGAATAAACTAGGAAACTGTGACTGGTCTTTATTATTTTGCCTACTCATTTTTTTCATGAATAGTAAGTGTATAGTCAAGTAGACAAGCATGTAGACACATAGTTATCTAAACAGACAAGGAAATGATCGTACATTTCTTACTGCTATAATTTTAGGACGTAAGACACATTGATAAATGTTGTATAATTGGAGTGATAAGAAGTACAATGATAACATTTCAGTTTGTTATTCTTTATCCATTAGATGTTCTTTAGTCAAGGAGTGACGTTACACTAGGCAGTCTGAAATTTTAATCCGTATATGTAAAGGTATTTCTAGATAGCTAAACAGACAATTCAATTTCCACTATTAGTGTGTTCTTATGAAATGATACAAAAACTAATGCTCTTCTGTCAGAAAAGATAACATTTTCTGTCATTTTAGATCTTATAGCAAAATATTTGTATCTTACTTATTCTGACAGACATGCACATATTTGAAGTTCTGGTGTCTATTCTTGTCCCACCCCATTCCAGTTAGCTTCACCCATTAAGTTACTCCCAGCAAGCCCAACTTGTTTTGAAGTCACCAGCCACCCTGCATTTTGTTGTTCTTCTTTCGGCTTTTCCCGGTTAGGGGTCACCACAGTGGAACTCTGGTCCGCTAATGACTGGCAGTAGATTTTTTTACGGTGCCAAGGTGTCAGCCCAACGCCCAACCTTCAAGGAAGGCAAGCCCATTCACGCATGTCTTTCGAATGCCACTCAACTGCGGGGAGGGCATGCAGACTCCACACAGAAGATGCTCCTGTCGAGAATCGAATGGGAGAACCTCTTGCTGTGAGGCGACAACTATACCACTGCACCACCGCCACCCTGCATTAATGGCTGTAAAAGGATCAAGTATGTGTCAGATGACGCACTGTCCAAGGTGATTAACTGTCTTGTGGTCCAGTTTGTTTAAGGCTTCTGGCTCTGATAAGTCTACTTGTGGGTGCTGGTTTATTTGGGACTGAATGGCAAGAATATCATGATGGACACTTAGAACATCAGGTAGGAGTGACCAGTGGCTTTTATATTATATGGGTAGGTAGTGAGGACCACGTCAATAATACTTTATTTGCCTGTAGTTTTGTTGATGAAGTAATTAATTTGCTTAATCTATAAAGTACTAAATGATCATCTAAGAAATTATGCACATCTTGATTAAAGTCACCAAGGCGAAGGACCTCAGACTTTGTTTCAGGTCCTTCGCCTTTATTATTCAGGCAAGGTTATCATCTCATAAACTTTCTGAGTTTTTTTGTTTATTATTTGTGGTGAGTGAAGTACACATCTGCCAATCTGAAAGATGTATGGAGGTGAACTGCAACATTAGTAATGAAACTTTCCTTTTTTGACAGAGCTGGTTTGCAGGCAGCAGTTTAGGTGGTCCACTGCCAGCATGCCGACGCTCTAACTATTATCCTGCCTGAATATAATGCAATCTGCAAGGCTGTCCTCACTGCTGTTAATAAAACATTTTAGAAAAGTTTTTTTGTAGGACAGGATATTAGGGTCATTAAGTGAACAACAGCATTTATTTGTTCCCCCTTCTTGTGTATACTGCAAGCATTAATATGTTTATATTTTAATGAAGCAGTGATAGACTATAGACTATCTGATTGAAAGGACAGACACTTTCATGCTTTACTGAAAGAAATGGAGGTAGCAGTTGGGTGACCCAAATAGACAAGGTCAAGATGATTGTCACCAGATATTCTGAGTAACTGGGGATGCAGGTAGGGAAAATAAAATATAATTTGCCTGCAATTTGTTCGTTTCTGCATACAAGAGAGGGAAGCTAGAGGTCATTAGGAGGCTCAGAAAAACCTCTTGCACCACTACAGCAAAATATCGGTTAATAACTTTGACTATTCATATGATGGCTCCCACCAACATTCATAATTGCAGAAAGCAGAGAATGAGTTCCACAAGGGACAAGTAATAAATAAAGGGGCTTGGAAAAAGCACAATCATATCAGAGATTATTTATACTTTCTTCACATTAAAGCCTTCATTTTGTCATGTGAGCTAAAATGCTGTCTGGTGGATAAAGTAAGCAAGTATATTATGCTAGCTTTTGCAGACAGAATCAATCACTCTTCTAGTAATCACACTATTCAGTGGCTGTTCTAGGTTACAACAGAAAGATTTTGTTTCTTTTTTATGCATTAATCAGGTGAGCACACTGGACAAAAAACCTTTTTCAGAAGAGACCTAGCAGCACTGTCTGGTTAAATGACTTGTTCAGTTACACAACTGTTTCCCAAACAGTATGTGGAATTTGTTGAAAATAGGAACTGCTCTGCACTTCTTTCGGCTTTTCCCGGTTAGGGGTCACCACAGCGGAACTCCGGTCCGCTACTGATTGGCAGTAGAGTTTTACAGTGCCAAGGTGCTAGCTCGACGCCCAACCTTCAACAAAGCAATTCCCATTCAAGCATGTCTTTCGAACGCCACTCGACCATGGGGAGGACATGCAGACTTCACACAGAAGGTGCTCCAGCTGAGAATTGAACAGGAAACCTCTTGCTGTGAGGCAAAAATGCTACCGCTGCGCCACCACGGCTTTGAAAGGAACTGCTCTGTAATGACTTTATTTACTACAAGTCAGAAGACTGGTTAGAGAGATTGAAACCACATGCAGTGTTATGGGAAAGCAAACTATTAAATAAATAAGCTACTATACTATACTATGAAACTATCATAAATGTCAAAAGAAGTTTCTCTGATAGGAAAAAATGTTTTAAAAGTTTAGGCATACAATTATTACAGTTCATTTAATACATTTGTTATACTTTCAGGCAGGTTTGTTGAAAGCTGAGTTAAAAACAAGCAAAAAAAGATGAAGAAGATACGTTATGCTGCTAAAGGATGTTTTTAAAGGTATGCTCTGTTCTCATGCTAATTGTCATACAGGGATTTGCTGCTCAAGAGTGGTTAAAATAAAGATAAAGGTAACCATGGGCTAAAACCTTCTAATCTCCTAAAAGGGGTAAAGGTTCTCGACCTTGTTGTTTTAATCTGACAGTCTGACAAGTTACACCTTAATGCAAGAAGGCAGTTTATCATGAAAACTGTTTTCTGTAAATTGTGGTTTTCTTGCCTTGGAATCACAAGACAGTAAAGAATTTCAATAATGCTTTTAATTGGTCTTCAGAGAGACGAGAACGCCTCTCAGTTTCTTTGCTCAAGACATAGTCATAAATAGTATTGAGACATAAGGCCCAAATTCAGGGAAAATTTGTAAATATTATTCCAGTTCACATAAAAAAAGTTAACTGAGCAACACATTTACATTAACATGCATTTTCTGAATAATATGAGGTATGAAACCGTAATGTCCTGTATTATTGACTGACTGTAATCCTCAGTAATTTACTGTAAAAATCAAAACATTTTTTGTGGGACAGGTCAAAAATATGAACCAAAACCAGGGGCATACTACAAAATTCTGGACAGCTGAGAGGTATGAAGAGTACCACTGGATGGTTAGATCCAGATTTATTTTCATTTTTTTAATGTTCTTATAGGTCAGAAGAATAAATTGAAAACAATAGTCACATTGAGTCTGATGCTGCCAACTCATGGCCACATAATTCAGAGTGCAGTGGTTTAAAAAGTAGGTTACTTGCTTGTATCATCAAACCAGACACATGGGGGGACCAACTAGCCAAAGGATATCAATCATAAAGAAGTGAAAGTTTGATTGTAAATAGAGTTTATTAGTTTAGCTGAATATAGATATAAAGTTTTAGCTGAAGGGCAAGGGTCAAACTGGTTTAATGTGATAAGATTAATTTATTATGTTACACAAAAATAAATGATTCAAGGAAAATTGATTAAGGGCTACTGTAAATTTGGTGAGCTGCAGAGTAGACTTATGGTATCATTAATTCCTTAATTAAAAATAGCAAAAGTTTCCACAGGAGATGCTGAAGCTGATGGATCTTGTAGGATACAATTATGGCAATTCAGTGAGAGGTAGAATTAGTAAAGGTTATGCACAAGGATGCAATCAGACATTTGATAAGATTCTTCAGCCTCACACAGGGATTCCCAGTGGGAGTGGGTGTGCCTTACAGTTCAGCTCTGAGCCTACTGCTGTTTATACTGGAAAGGGAATGCATTAGTACGCAGGTTGGAGGAGACAGATTAGCAAAAGCAGATATATGAAGATAATGTGACAATACAAGTAGAGGCTGAGCAGTTACTTCAGTAAATTGTAGGGGACTGGAATGCAAAACCAAAGGTACATGGGATGAAACTGAGAACAGACAAGACAGTGTTCATGACAAAAAATGACAGCAGTCAGAAGACGATAAAATTTGAGACAGATGGAATATTAGTGAAAAAAGGATAACAGCATCAAGTATATTGGATGTGTGGGTGTGAAGAAGGGAAGTTTGAATGAGGAGGTGAAATATGTAATAAGTGATGTTGTGGCCATTTGGCAGAACGTTTTGGAGGGTAATGTGTGACAGACAAATGCAGAAGAAGATGAAAAGTAATGTATACAAAATAGTGGTGCAACCAGTGCCTCTGCAGCACAGAAACATGGGCAGTGAAGACAGAACTGCTGAGGAAGCTTGAGGTCATGGAGATGACATGCTCAAGATGGGTAGTAGGATGTACATTGTGGGACAGATGAATAAATGAGGACATCAGAGGTGAAACCAAAGTAGTCACAGTTGCAGAGAAGGTTAAGCAGATTAGATTACGGTGATTCAGTTACATGAACAAAAAACAGCTGATAAGGACATCCAGCCTAGAGATGAACAGACTGCATGAGAATAGCCCTGCAAAAGTCAGTCAGGGCAATTTAAAAGGGTGGGAAATGGCTGTGAATCTATTTAAATGGTGACAGCTGAGAAGAATGAATTACCCTAAGTAAATATGAGAAAAAGAAGGTTGATGGTGATGTGATGCTCTCTGTCTAGGTAGCTAGATGTCAATCTATCTATGTGTATGTAAGTGTGTGTGTGTGTGTGTGTGTGTGTGTGTGTGTGTGTGTGTGTGTGTGTGTGTGTGTGTGTGTGTGTGTGTGTGTGCGGATTCCTATTATTTGACTGAATCTCATTTGACTGAAACTCATGGTTGAACCCATCTGACAAATCACAAATAACATAAAACATTCTACATAATAAAATGCAGCATAAAGACAATGTTTTTTTTTGGGGGGGGGGCTTGCTCCTGTAACCCAATACCCTCTTGTTTATATATAATAACTGTACTGCCACACAGCTGTGGAGAAAAGAAAAAAAACATATACAGTGTATCAGTGTTATTGCACAAATACAAAAATCTAAAAATATGGGGGTTGTGACATAATGAGGGAACTATTAATCCACACATAATCATTTATAGGTTCATAGTTTTATACTAGGCTAATGACCACTAGGGTCTTTATAGCCCTAGCTCTGCACTCAACCCAACCAAGCTTTGCCCCTGAGTACCTTGGGTGCCTATATGCTAGGGAGATGTTAGTAAGGAGGTAGCTAAGGGTTATGTGGATGGCAGTATGCTAGTTGGGATTAATGTATTTACTGTCAACCTCTGTCCATCAGAGATGGGGCCCAAACCATGGGTAAATTTACAATTTCCCATCCAATGATTAATTTTTTTTTGATTAGGGTCAGGGATGAACTCTACTTCATGTGGATGGGGAGCTTATTCAACAGTGTGGGATTCATTGACTCACATATTGGTGTCTCCAGCATGTTCTATGTATGTTGCAGACAAAGCTCAGATCCTTGAATCTGGTGTTTCTGGCACTGTTTGTTTTGTAGATGTGCAAGAGATCCATCAGAAATGGATCTGAGGATGCCATATATTCCAGGCATAGATCACTTCTCAGTAACCTGTAGGAGACTGAGTAAAGAAATATGGCCTTAAAGCAATCTAAGTAGGACAGGGTACTCATTCCCTGGATTCTCCTGGTGAGGAACCTTTGAGAGCATTCCAACTGTTGTAAGTGGCTGGTTAGGTACATGCCAAAGGGACACTGTAGCCAATGATGGGTTTTGATAAGGGGATAGAGTGGTACTATAACTTCCTTGGACCTGGATGAAATAGCCTTACTTATGTGTTGGGTGACATAGAATGATTATCTTTCTATCTTCGCTGTGTGTTTGGTTGAAGGTCAGGTTACTGAATACATATGTTCTCAGATCATTAACTACCAGGGCAACTCTTAAGGCTGTTTTATAGATGAAGTAATTAGCCTGGGTGGATGATTTCCCAAAGGACACTATAATGCATTTCTTTGCATTGGTTTTTAAATCCATGGCTTTGGCATCAGTCATTTGTTTGTGTTAGACCCTCTTGTAGGATCCTGTTGTTGTGGGAGGGAATCTGTGATAGCTCACAATTTACAGTCATCTGCAAACTTGGTGAGCCCAAGCCCTTTGACATCAGCCTTGACTTCCGAGAAGCAGATCCCAAACAGACTAATCCAACTGACATAAAAATGAGTACAAAAACCAAGTAAAAAGCAGCTCCATGGGTAGAAACACTCAGTCCAGGAATCACAAATGTGATACAACCAGAAATAAACTGAAGTTAAATAACTTTAATGAATAAAAACAGAGGAATTAATCAAGCGCTTTCGCCTGGTTCCTACCAGGCTTTATCAAGATGCCAAACAGAAGTAGGCCCAGCATGGAGCTCTGGGGTACTCTGCTGGTGACCAGTATCCTGGTGGCGATGGTCTCACCAACCCTGACTTCTTAGGTCCTATCTGTGAGCCAGCCAGGAAGTTATATAAGGATTTGTGCCTAGTCCTGTGAGTTTGTCAGTAATACCTGAGTGGGGTATTGTATCAAATGCCTTGGCCAGGTCAAAATGGATGGTATGCACCTTTTTCTGGTCATCCAGCATTGGTGACCCTCTTGAAGAATAATAAAACTAAAAATCCCACTCATTGATCTACTCGAAGCTCTAATTAACGTTGCAAATATCCAAATAACATTTTATTCTACATAAAACATAAAGACGGCAAGCAATTTCATCCTTCTCATTAACAGGACTTCTTCAAAACCAAATTTACAACGTGTTCCTCATTTAAAATTGATTACTCAATTAACCACATTAACATAATAAATTATCTAGTAACAAAATTTAAGTGGACCCTCTTGAAGAAGTCAATCAAGCTGAGTAGGCAAGACTTTTTTTTAACAAAGTCAAACTGGGATGGGTGCAATATCTGTAGACTGCTAATGTCCTTGTTGATCATTTTCATGATACTTTATTCCATGGCTTTGCATATTAGACTTGCTAGACTGATGGGTCTGTAGTTCCTTGGGTCAGTTGATGGTCCATCATTATGAAAAGGGATGACTGTTGTGGCCTTCCATTTACCTGGCATGTAACCTGTTTTGAGGCTGTAACTGAAGAGTGCCACAACTCGTTCTGACAGTTCTTGTTTTAGGCTATATAGGAGGCAACCAGGAATATTGCCAGGGCTCATTAAAGAAGTGTTTTGGCCTTAGAAAGCGCCACCAGGATCTGCTTCCTGTTGATAGTTGGGAGGGATATGCTAGCAGGGATTTCACAGGGGGTAGGGATGGGAGGTAAAGCTAGAGCTAAATTTATCAGCCAGTAGATTCACTGTGTCACCCTGGCCAGTGAAGGTTGTGTCATCTATGACCAGTTCTGCACACTACTGAGTGTTACCTTTAAGGCTCCTGACGGAGCGGAAGAAGGCCTGGGAGGCTATTCTGACCTTGTAACTGACCTTGTCAGACTTTATTAGATCTCTTAGTTTCTTGTTTAATGGAATCTCTTGTCTCTATGAGAGTTGCTCTTTCTGATTTTGTCAATGACATTTTTCTTTTATTATATACCCTGTTAAGGTAAGGATTCTACCACTATGGTTTATTTTTGGTGTTAGATCTGGAATTACTTCTGGTAGGTATGGCAGCCTCAGTGCAGCCATTTACAAGTTTGTACAATGTTTCTGTGAATAATTTGGCAGAGATATCTGTGTTCTCAGGGTTTGTGGGAGCCATGAGTTTTGACAAAATATCACTTGATATGATCCAGTTTGCTTAAGAATAGTTCCTAACTGTAATGAGTTTTGTTTGGTCTTCCAGGGTGATTTTTTATTTAGACTCACTTATCTTGCAGCTCATATGATCAGAAACAACACTTTCTATCAGTTATGATTCAGGCAAATGAAATTCAGTCGTGTGGGTTCAACCATTTGAGCTTCTGTCAGATGACATTCGGTCAAATGATAGGACTCTAAGTATGGTTCTCATTTAATAAGTCAAGCTACTTTGGGTGAGTTTGCAATGTATCAAAAAAGATTCATGAAGACCTTATTCAGAGAATTTATTTATTTCAGTCCTACCATGGACAGGACTGCATTTGCCCCATTACAGGACCCAAGTTAGTGCTTGGAAGAGAGAGTCGCTGAGTTGAAGCATCTCTCACACTACATCACCAGCACAAATGTATTTATTTATTTGACATTTGTTTACTGGGATAGTTCAACTGGGTCACATAACTCGTTTTCAGGGGAGGCCCAGGGAGAAAAGCTCCTTATAAAAACTTAGTTACACATATAATACTCAAGTTCCACATTTTTGAGTTTGTTACACATTACAATATATTACATATATAGGAACAGTAATGTTTGCATTATGAGCAGTCACTAAAGTTGCTTGTGTAATAACATTAGAATATTTACAGTTAACATTTATACACAAACTGAGATAAGCTTCTTGGGTGATAGTAGATAGCATTTCCTTAGGGTATGTTTCAGTGTCATAATCAGACTGGAGTGGGAACATTCAGAGTATTAGTCCCCTGGCAGATGTGTGAGTTTCTGGAGATAGAGTGGTGCTTAGTTTTGTAAAGTTCGATGTGATAGTTAGTGGATTAGTTGAGGAGGGGGAGGTTAATGAAGTAAGAGGAGGTTTAAAGATGGAAAAGTAGATTATCCTGGAGTAAGGCATTTACATAGCCATAATTTGTTTAATTGTTCTTTTAGGGAGGCTTTGAAGTGAGGTGGGCTAGGAGTTAGTCTAAGGTTAGGCGGGATGGTATTCCATAACTTGGCAACAGTGTACGAGTAAAGTGATTTTTCTTGGTTTCTGAAAGGTTTGTAGGTATCAAGAAGGTTTTTATCCTCTGATCTGAGTGTTCTGTTTGGTTTATAATGTTGGACTAGATTAACTAGGGCAGGACGGACCATGTGCCTGTAGACTAATTTGTGGATTGTGGTTAGATGTATATAAGTAAGGTGGTTTGATAGTTCTAGCCAATTTAATACGTTGGTGGTATGCAGTGATGTGTGTTGTAGTTGGAGTGTGTTGCAAACTTTGCTACTTTGTTGTAGCATTGTTCCAATTTGGTCTTGGTGGAATTTTGTAGATCGGTTAGTATATAGAATCCATAGAATAATGATGGTTTTGGCCAGGGTGATCTTGGTGGAATTGGTAAGAAATTGACTGTTTCTGTAGAAGAGTCCTAGTTTTATATGTGTCTTCTTGATATTTTGTTGGATATGAAGGTCAAAGTTGAGTTTGTTATCAAAAATAACACCTAGGAGTTTAGTATCTTGTACAGTTTCTAAGATGGTTTTGTCAGCTGTGAGAATATTGAATTGGTCTGGGCTGAGGGTGGTGTTTTTGGGATGAAAGACTATTATTTTAGTTTTTGGGGGATTTAGAAAGAGTTGAGACTTTGTGAACCATGTTTCAGTTGCTGTGAATAATTGCTGGGTTTTGATTTGCAGTTTTTGGAGAGTATGGGAGGTACAGATTAAGGCTGAGTCATCTGCATATTGAATTAATGTTCCTGGGGAAGAGGAGGGGTCCTAAGATTGACCCTTATGGGACTCCTGTAGGGTTTTGTGAAAAGAAGGAGAGTTAGTTAGACCATTTCACAGTTGCTTCCGATCATGTAGGTAACTTTGGACCCACTAAAGTGTGGTTGTGGAACTTCCTAGTTTGAATAGTGTGTCCAGCAGTAAACTGTGTGATACTGAGTCAAAGGCTTCTGAGAGGTCCAGGAATACTGCAGATACTAGGTATCCTTTATCCCTGGCCTGGTTAATTGCGTTTGTGAAGGACAGTAATGCAGCGGATTTGCCATGGTCAGGCCTAAAGCCATGCTGAGTTTGAGTGAGGAGAATGTTTTGGAGTAGATATTTCATGTTTTGGAGTAGTTATTTCAATAACTGTTGGTGAATACACCTTTCCATAATTTTGGATAATAGGGATAGAATTGATATTGGACGCAAATTAGATATTTCTGTGGAGTGTCCTCCTTTATGGGTTGGTGTTATATGTGACATTTTCCATACTGTTGGGACTGTACCTTCTGAAAGTGATCTGTTGATTAGGATGCTTAGTGGATATGCAAGTGAATCAGCTGTGAGTTTTAGGTGTTGAGGTGAAAGGTTGTCAGCTAATGCACAGATGGGTTTTAGTTTTAGCAGTATCTTTCTAATTGTGAAGGTAGGTATGGGCTGAAAGGAGAAAGTATTGTTGGGATTATTGTGTTAGTTGTTGGTGTAGTTGTGGGCTGTAATTAGGAGAGGAAGAGTTGAGCTAGAGTTTGAGTTTAAATTTGGGTTGGGGTGTCCTGAGTTAGTTTTGGAGGTGAGTAGGTCTGATATGGATTTTATGAAGTATTTGTTGAAGTCTTCTGCTATTTTTTATGGGGGGGGGGGGGGTATTGGGTGAAGGGTAATGATCCTTTTTAGTTCCTGAGTTGAGAAGGGTAGTTATAGGGTGCCAGAATTTATGGGGGTTGTATTTGTGTTGTAGCTGGAGGTTTGAGAAATAGGTTTCCTTACATTTATCCATTAGTTTAGTAACTTTGTTAAGTACTGTTTTAAAGTCTTGGATATTTTGCTGGGTTCTGTTCTTTTTCCATTTTTCCCAAGTTATGTCTCTTTGTTTCATGAGGTCCAGGCAGTTAGTGGTTAACCATGGGGCTTTTGTTTTCTTTATTCTTTTTGTTTGTATAGGGGTGAGGCTATCAATTATTTTCTGGAAGATTGCATTGAAATATTGCACAGCATCATTCAGAGGTAAGATTTTTAAGGGTGTCCAGTTGGTACTAGATATTATATTGTTGAGGGTTTGTTGGAGAAGTCTAGTAGTGTTTCTGATTGATTTTATAGTGTGTTTGCTAGGAGGGTGGGTGGTGGCTCTGATGGCAAAAGCTGAGAGCTAGTCACTTAGTAAGACTGAGTGTGTACCCCGAGGAGGAGAAATTGGAGGGATGACATACAAGAATGCAGTCTAAGGCAGAGTGGCTAGTGAAGTCTTTGTTGAACTTAGTTGAGTCAGTGATTAGTTGTTTGAAACCACAAAAGTTAATACTTGTGGTGGGGGAATTTGCAGTGATTGTTTGCCAATTTATGCTCATGTCACCTAGGATAACTGTTTCATCCTTGATGTTTTCAGTAGTCCAGGATAGTATATCTTGCAGGACTGGTATATTGTTTCCAGAAGGGAAGTAGACTATGATGATGCAGATTTTTTTAGCATTGTTAAGTTTTAGGAAGGTTATTAATAATTCGGCATTTTGGAATTTGGGTATATTATGGGGTATATAATTATGTTGAGTATGGAGGGATAAAGGAGGGCTATTCCTCCACCTTTCATTTTTGGTCTGTCTAGTCTGTATATTGAGAAGTTGGGAGGTGTAATTTCAGTATTATGTTGGGGTTTAGCCAGGTTTCTGTCAGGGCTAGTATGTCTGGTTTATTTTGTTCTATCCAAGCATGTAAGGAGGTTATTTTATTGCATATGTTTCTTAGGTCAGTGGTAAATAGGCTTAGGTTTTTGGAGTTTGTTTGTGTGTTTGGTCCAGGGTTTGGGTGCATGTTGCCACTCTGTAGTAATTTGTTAATTAGATAAGAATATAGTGGGTTGTACTTATTTTTGAGGCTGGGATTTAGGGCAATGAATTGGGGTTTTGTGGTAGAATTTGTTTTTATTTTAGTGTGGAGTTGTAGGGGAAAGGGTAATAAAATAGTTGGAGGGAAATATTTGAATAGTGGCTTTGTTTTTGGGTATGTTTGGGGATGTTGTTGTAGAATAGTTGGCTATGGCTGTTTTATTTGTGAGTGTTGTGGCTAAACTTAAGATTAATAGTGTTGTGATTAAGATGGAGGATGAGAGTAAATGATTATTTGAGAAACAGTACATGGTGGTGCGTGGGAGGGTTAATATAGTCTAGCTTTATTTGATTGGTTTGAGTTTATCCTATGGAGATGGATAGAGTTGAGATTATGCTGTGAATTTGGTGGGATGTAGTCTGATTGGTTGGGAGTTGACTGTGGGTGGGGTTTCTACAACTATTAGTTAGTGGATATGGGGGGGGGGGTGGGAATGGGTGTAAGGTGAAGAGTGGAGTGAGCCCGAGCATAGCAAGGGCAAACAGAGAGAGATGAGTCAAGGCACAGTTGGCTGCAGAAAACAATCAATTAGAAGAGAACACGTGGACAGTCAGAGAAGTGATTGAGGGTGTGAGCTGAGGATAAGGGAAAAGTTACTGCAGTGAAATGCTATAAAGTGAAGAGCAGACAATATCAGCTGTCATAAGGATCATACTGCAGACAGGCTGGGTTGGAGGTTTGCTAAGAGCCAGACGAATACAGGAGAAGGAGAGAAAGAGTTAAAGGTACTTCTCAGTGGTGTTTAGGCAGCCTTTCTTTTAACAGATAAGGTCAGTTATCCATATCATAATAATACATACATTGCAGGTTTGATAGCCAGGAGCTGAGAATAACAGTCAGGTTAGTTTAGAGGTTTGAAAGGCTTCACTCTTGGTTGGTAAGCAGTTTGTAATGAGGTCTTTAACCAGGACTTAAAAAGTTGCAGGTTTGATAGCCAGCAGCTGAGAATAACTGTCCGGTTGGCTCAGAGGTTTGAAAGGCTTCACGCTGGGTTGGCAGGCAGTTTGTAATGAGGTTTTTAACCAGGACTTAAAACATTGCAGGTGGTCCAAATAGAGAAATAATTAAATCAGCAAGCAAAGGAAAGTGGTATTGCTGGAACCAAATTCATCCTCAAATCTTGGTGAGTACGTTCACAAAGTGGACTCTGTTTTAACAAAATCTCACAAAGATGACACTGATATACCAGACTGTATTTTATACAGCATATATCATGGACAGAAATAGGCTAACAATAATAATAATAATAAAAAAAAAAAACAACTGGGTGCTCAAGTCCCAGGATAAAAAGTGCTCAATCCTGGTAGGCATACTGGTGCCAGGATTGGGAAAAATGACAGTGCAGAATACTCAAGTTATGGAAACATTCCTGCAGTGGGGTTAGGCCAGGCCAGGGGGGAGGATGGCCTCCCTGTTGTAGAAGGAAGTAGCAGTCCACAAAAACCACAAAAACTGACAGGCCAAAAAAGAGCCATAAAGATGACGGAGCGGACTAATGAAGATAAGAAAGAAATTATAATGTTACTATTATGCAAGAAGCCCAGAATTTCCATACAGAAAATATTCAAAAATATTAAGAGAGAAATTAGAGGAAAGAAAAATACTTGCACAAGAAAAACTGCCAAAAGCTTCAAACACAAATTTGTGTTCATTAATATAATAGATCCATGAAAAACATTATATAGACCAAGATACTTTAGGCCATTTAGAACAAGAAGCTCTGAAGTTATTTGAAGAGAAATACAGGCAAAGGCACCAAAATATGGAAAATTTCACAATACAAAAATAAGATAACAAAGGAGGAATGTAGAAAAGAGGATTAATAATGGAGAAGTAAAAGAAATAGAAACCTAAATTATGGATTACCTCCAAAGTGAAAGATTTAGTGTTGAAAATCCAACTCATGATGGCATGATGGAAAAATGAGTCCCCCAAAGTAAGGAGAAACAGGTGAAGTGGAAGACATCTGATGACGAAATATAGACATGGGAAAGAAAAGGGGATCTAATATGGTGCAATATTTATGCAAAGGAAAAAGTAAAACTAATCAATACAAAAAATAACACCAAAGATATTTAAAGAGAAATACAAGCAAAGGCATGCAAATATGGACAATTTCACAATACAGAAAAATAAGAAAACAATGAGTGAAAGTAGAAAAGAGGATTGGTAATGGAGAAGTTAAAAAAATAGAAACTTAAGTTATGGATTACCTCCAAATTGAAGGATTTAGCATTGAAAATCCAACTCTAATAACGTCACAGCATTAAAGAACAATGAGTCCCCAAATTAAGAAGAAACAGGTGGAACAAGAAGCATATGATCACTTGTCACGTGAAAATACTCTGGACCCTTCAGTAGGATACCAGTACAAAAGTTTAGTTGGAGTTTCACAGCAAGGGAAGGAGCATGAAACAGTGGCAACTGTGATGCAGTCAATGTTGTGGAGTGATAGGGCAGTGAGTTCCCATATGAAAGAGTAACAGATGTCACAGGATGCAGCTGAAGAGAATACATCACTGGACGAAGTTTTGGAACTTTCTGTAGAATGCCCTCAGAAAATGAAGAACAAAGAATGTGCCCTTAATTTAGACAAAAATGATCTAAGGGAAGAGTTGCTTGATTTAATAGAGATGGATAGACATTTTGAGATCAATGCAAGAAATAGATTACAGAAAGTCAATAAGAACGAAAATGTTAGAAGTTTAATAAAACAAACGATCACATTAATCAAGACTATTAACAGAAACTCATGTGATACAACAAAAGTAAATAGGATATATTACTGTGCAACTAAATTAAAGTCTTGCCACAAAAACTCAGGGCAGTAAGGGAAAGGAAGGTAAGAAATGAAATGTCATCATGGAAGTATCGAATAGAGAAAACTATAAAGCAAATAATACAAGAAGTGTCACTGTTGGAAGGGAACAGAAGAGAGAGCAGATCAGCAAAAATACATAGAAAGATAGATGAGATAAAAACAATGCATAGAATCAGAACAGACCAAGATCTATCGTATACTGTTGCAAATAACAAACTAAAGATATCAGCACAGGCAGAAAAAAACTTAGAAGATATGCAGATAAATATAAAGGAAAAGTACAAATAAGCAATTCATTGATGACCCAAAAAGGTTTATAGAGAACTGGGAACAAGGCAAAAAGAATATAAAGACCACCAAAAAAAGAAGAAGAAATAGACACATTTTGGAGAACTTTCTATGAAGACGATGTGGAACATAATAAAGATGCTGAATAAACAGAAGAAGTAAAAGAACCAGTAATAAGTTTTAATGTACAGAATATGAAATAGGATGAAGTAATGGCCAGAGAAAATGAAACAAAAGTAAGAGAAGCTCCTAATTGGAAAACCCCAGGTCCAGATGCAGTACCTAACTTCTGGCTAAACGTATTAACATCTTTACACAAAGATTTAGCCTTCAGTAAGAACTATTTATATGAGCATCCCAAACAGACACCAACCCGGTTAACAGCAGGAAAAATAGTAATTCTCCTTAAGAGTGAACCTACAAGCTATTCTAAAAACTAAAGACCAAGAACTTGCCTTCCAATGATGTATAAACCATATACTGGAACTGAAGCTGACAGATTTTAAAGCAGCCTTTAAAGCAGGAAAGCTGCAGCACCAAGAAATAGCAGTCTGGGACAGAAATCTGATATAAAGGAATTTGAGCAAGAAGGAGTGTATATAAATACTTTGGAATTGATGAAGGATCAACAATAAAACATGAACAAATGCAAACAAAACTTAGATAGGAATCATTTAGAAGACTAAAATGAATATTGAAAACAGCCCTGACATCTAGGAACAAAGTCCAAGCTATAAACCAATTTGCTCTTTCTGTTTTAACTTACAGTTTTGGAGTGACTGACTGGCCCCAATGTTTATTGGATCATTTGGACAGAAAAACAAGAAAATGCTTCAGCCTTATCAAATGATTTATAAAAATCAGTGTATACCAAGATTATATATTACCCATTCTGAAGGAGGTGTGGGCCTCCTCAAAATTTATTGCATGCATGGATCTGCATTTGTAGGACTGCATGCACACCTGCTGACCTCAAAAGATCCAAACAAAGTGAAAGTTTTAAAACATGAGGAAAACAAGTCTAAGATGATTCTCCTGCTTAATTTAGGAGAAGCATATCAGTGTCAGGCAGGAATGGAAATTAAACCAAAAGTAGACAAAAATCAGGCAGCAACTGAATGTGCTAAAAAACAAAATAAAGAATATAAGGTGAAGGATCAGATGAGAAGGCAAGAAATGTGGAAAAGACATAAATATAGTTGCAAGTACAGAAAACTCCTGGAACAACCTCATGTCAATCAGGTTTGGATGCAGGAATGGTTAAGGAGAAGTGAATTTAAACCAAAAGATGAAAGGTAATATTGGCAGCCCAGGATAGTGGACTGTACACAGCAGTTTACAACGTCCTTTGAACATGTGGGAGAAACAGACAAATGCAAGTTTTGTAAAAGAGAACTGGAAACAGTCGCACATCTTATTGCTGGGTATGACAAACTAACAGCAGAGGGCCTGTATACTGAAAGGCATAATAACCTGTCAAGACTGCTGCACTGGGGATTATGCTACCATTACAATATTGAAGTAGCTGAGAAGCATTGGAAACATGAGCCGCAAAGCATTTTAAAGAATGGCGAGGTTTATGTCACATGGGATCACCCTTTACCAACAGTCCAAAAAATAGATGTGAGAAAATCAGATATAGTAGTCAATGAAAAGACGACAAAAACAACATTGACCATTAAAATTGCTACACCAACTGATTAGTGTCTTAATGTACAAAGAGATACAAAGTCATAACATACTAGGATTTTCAGGCAGAAATTTGGTAATGTGGAAAAAGGATACCCAGGCAGTTACAATAGAAGTAGGAGCAATGTGTCTCATGAAAAATTATTTACAGTCGTTTTTAGATATGCTACAAATACGTGTAACTCCATATGAATTGCAGAAGGAGTCAGTTCTGGGCACTTTGCAAAGAGCACTTTTGGCTAACATCAGAGATTGAAACAATACAAATAACTTATGATACTATTCAAACCTATGTATAATCATGTATAATACTTTGCTCTTTATGTTCCCCTTTAAATTCTATGTATAATTATGTATGCAATTTATTATGCTCATCTAATATTTCTACTGTTTGAACCTATTACATTTTTTGGAGCTTTTCTCCTCAGGGCTCCACTGAAAATGGGCTACTAGCCCAGTCGGACCTTCCTGGTAAGCAAATGTAAAATAAATAAATAAAAATAAATACTAATTCTAACCTGGAAAAGCCGAAAGAGACTAATTTCATGAACTTTAATCATGCTTTGACTTAGGAATGGTGTCCATTCCTATCATGTTATTATAAATGCAAAAGACTTGGAGAAATTAAACCAAGAAAAGCTGTGAATATGCACATACAACATTCAACATTCCAACATTTTTCACATGCTATGCCAATGTAATTTTTACATGTACATTTTTTCTCAGCTTTTAAAAAAAATCATTTTATTAGCAACAAATTGAAAACAATATCAAATGCCTTACTTAAGTTTTGCCAAATGAAAAGCAGAAGCAAATTAGTGAAAAGAACGTGGCAAAAACACTGCTATGTTGTAGGTTATTTAATAAAACCAAACACTGTTCCACAATTCCACAGGGTACAAAATCCAGTAAAATACAGATGAGCGCTTTCGGGTATAAACCCTTCATCAGATAAAAACATATAACAAATGCAGCTTTTTAAATATTCTTCCAACCAATGAACATTCAGTAAAAAAAACGCCTATTTTTAAGGGCGGGTTTCATTGGAACAACATCATTCAGTCCAGGGTGTCTATGTGCCAATAATTGTAAAATCCATCTAGCCTCTGCTAACTCTGTATGATGTTTAATATCTCCACCTCTGCTGTTGAGTGTTACATTTATTATTGCTCTAAATTTAAAAGTGTGGGTACTGTTTTGCTCTATGTGCCTATATAGGGCATTATGTATATCATATAGTCTAATAGCTGACAAATGTTGTAGTATTCTCACTTTAAACATATTATTAGTTTTACCCACATAAAAACTTTTACACTTTTCACACTCAGCTATATATACTATACTGGCCGTTCTGCAGGTAGCCCTGGCTTTAAAATCAAAGACCTTCCCTGTGACTGGTTGAGTAAAAGTGATGTCTTTATTAACATATGTACAGGCTTTGCATGTCCCACATGGTATGCTCCCCACTTTAGCTTTAAAGGGTATAGTTTTATAAGGCTTTTCTTTCCCTAAAATATCCTTCAAATTTGTGTTCCTTCTATACATATAACAAGGTCTTTCCCCTACTATAGATCTGGTTTTATCATCACTTATCAAGATGTTCCAATTTTTGTTGATTACTTCACAGACTCCTTTTATATTACTACTATAGGTTAACATAAAGGTTTTTCAAAAGTTCTCTTAACCTCCATACATTCACTAACTTGTCCCTTGCCCTGGTATAGCCAAGGTTTATATCTACTATCTCTATATCGTTTTCCTTTGTCTAAGACTTTATTAACCATGTCTTTCCTATATCCCCTATGTAGAAAGAGGTCCTTTAAGTTTTCTGTTTCCAGCTCAAAATGACTATCATTAGTACATATCCTAGAAACCCTACAAACTTGTCCTTGAACTATGTTAGAAAAGTATATCTAGGATGCATGCTATCAAAATTTAACATTGCGTTTCTCCAACAGTCTTTTCTATGTAGGTTTGTTGCAAAACCAACATCTGAGAGATTAACATGTACATCCAAAAAATCTATATCAGTATAAGAACAAGTTAAAGTAAATTTCAAAAAATTAGTGGTTGAGGAGCTTGGAAACGCTCGCTCAGCAAAGGAAGGGACTACAACAACAAGAAAAGAAGGACTGCGAATTGACTGGTAATATTATCAGTGATAACGTTGTTTATAATTTGTCGAGTTATAACCTTTCAGATACTGAATATTCAGTGTTAAATAAAGGTTTTACATATGTACCTAGTAGAGAAAGTATCTATCATGAGGTTATTATGGATTTAATGATGTTTTGTAGAAATATAGCACTTAAACATATATATGGTAACAACTCAGCACCACAGGCAAGTTTAAAGGCACCAAGCAGTTTTGTACCAACATTAAATGCAGCTACAAATATGTTTTTAAAAACATGTGAACAAGATCTAATTAAATTCTTTCAGGAAGATAATAATTATAACTATTATAATCTTACCATGTCTCAGAGGCAAGCACTTTATAGCTTGAGCCAAAATGATGATTTAACAATAAAAACTGCTGACAAAGGTGGGGCAGTCGTTGTTTTAGATACTTCGTACTACCAAAACAAAATACGTTTATTACTATCGGATAATGAAGTGTACATTCCTATTAACCCATTACAGGTTAAGTTAATAGTAGATGGTGTACATTATAGTCTACGAATGATGTTAAATGATATGATGATAGATGATGACCTCTATAATTTTTTAAGGAAAGAAGGAGTGGTTACTCCAGTATTTAAAGCCCTGCCTAAAATACACAAATCTTCTACGGATCCACCCTTGAGACCTATACTTTCAGGGAGAGGGTGGGTCACAGAACATGTTTCAATATGGTTAGAATGTACGCTTAGACCATATGTAGAAAGGATTACAAACATATTGGGGGATTCGGAACAATTCATTAAAGCCTTAGGAGAGATAAACATAAATTCTTCAGAATACCTTATGGTCACATTAGACGTACAAAATTTGTTTACAGTCATTAATAATGACTATGGGATCGATGCAACTTGTTCACTTCTAAGGGACATGGTGATTGAGGAAACAAAGATTGTTTTAATTAAGAATATGTTGACCATAGTATTGGAAAATAATGTTTTTCTAGGTCTCAAACAACTATATAGACAAGCACAGGGGGTAGCCATGGGCACCCCCTGTGCAAATACATATGCTAATTTGGTTCTCTCTTATTGGGAGAAAGAGTCTTTTCTAGCTAAAGAGATTTGGATGAAGCATATAATAATGTACAAACGTTTTGTTGATGACGTTTTTATTTTATGGAAAGGAAGTCGTGATGACTTAGATTTATTTTTAAAATATATACATTCGACTACTAATTTTTTGAAATTTACTTTAACTTGTTCTTATACTGATATAGATTTTTTGGATGTACATGTTAATCTCTCAGATGTTGGTTTTGCAACAAACCTACATAGAAAAGAATGTTGGAGAAACACAATGTTAAATTTTGATAGCATGCATCCTAGATATACTTTTCCTAACATAGTTCAGGGACAAGTTTGTAGGGTTTCTAGGATATGTACTACTGATAGTCATTTTGAGCTGGAAACAGAAAACTTAAAGGACCTTTTTCTACATAGGGGATATAGGAAAGACATGGTTAATAAAGTCATAGACAAAGGAAAATGATATAGAGATAGTAGATATAAACCTTGGCTATACCAGGGCAAGGGACAAGTTAGTAAATGTATGGAGGTTAAGAGAACTTTTGAAAAAACAAAGCTTATGTTAACCTATAGTAGCAATATAAAAGGAGTATGTGAAGTAATCAACAAAAATTGGAACATCTTGATAAGTGATGATAAAACCAGATCTATAGTAGGGGAAAGACCTTGTTATATGTATAGAAGGAACAAAAATTTGAAGGATATTTTAGGGAAAGAAAAGCCTTATAAAACTATACCCTTTAAAGCTAAAGTGGGGAGCATACCATGTGGGACATGCAAAGCCTGTACATATGTTAATAAAGACATCACTTTTACTCAACCAGTCACAGGGAAGGTCTTTGATTTTAAAGCCAGGGCTACCTGCAGAACGGCCAGTATAGTGTACATAGCTGAGTGTGAAAGGTGTAAAAGTTTTTATGTGGGTAAAACTAATAATATGTTTAAAGTGAGAATACTACAACATTTGTCAGCTATTAGACTATGTGATATACATAATGCCCTATATAGGCACATAGAGCAAAACAGTACCCACACTTTTAAATTTAGAGCAATAATAAATGTAACACTCAACAGCAGAGGTGGAGATATTAAACATCATACAGAGTTAGCAGAGGCTAGATGGATTTTACAATTATTGGCACATAGACACCCTGGACTGAATGATGTTGTTCCAATGAAACCCACCCTTAAAAATAGGCGGGTTTTTTTACTGAATGCTCATTGGTTGGAAGAATATTTAAAAAGCTGCATTTGTTATATGTTTTTATCTGATGAAGGGTTTATACCCGAAAGCGCTCATCTGTATTTTACTGGATTTTGTACCCTGTGGAATTGTGGAACAGTGTTTGGTTTTATTAAATAACCTACAACATAGCAGTGTTTTTTGCCACGTTCTTTTCACTAATTAGCAACAAATGCATTGTTTACCTGCAATGGTTAGACTTTGATATGCAAACTTCTTTAGTTTATCATTCCATTTAAACAAATTATCATAAATCTTTCCAAAACTGGTCAGTCAAGCTATTTGTACATGATGCAGTTTTACTTTGATATCAAAGCTTTGAATAAAAATAAAACTAGAAATAATGCAAGAAGAAGAAGAATTGTATCCACCATGATTTCTATTCATGACTGGCCTGGCACTCTTGTTGCCAGGCAGTGCTCAAGGATGTTATTATAGAAGGAGAGGGCTGCTGAATTTGCATGGGCATGTCTTACTGTTAGGCTAAATTATGTTATCTTTTGTTTGCAATGAAAGGGTTGGTATTTTGCAGAGCAAGTTTTCATGATGCAGGAAAGAACAGCAGTTTCTCAGAGGATTTTCTTACCTTCAGTTAAAATGCAAGTTACTGTTTGAATTACTTAGCACAGATGTTTGTACATTGCTACTGCTCTTTTGCTCCTACCAGAACTTTTTGGGGGTTCTTTTTTAATTTGTTTTTATGTGCAATTCATATAAGCATCATTTTAAACATCAAGTGTAAAGGTCAGAAATGGAATATCATTAAAATCTGCTGTTTCAGCCTTTGCATGACCTGTATATTTGGTTATGCACAGACAGGGTCTTTATAAACAATGGATGCATGGCTTTTTATTGAAAATTTTGTTTTAAAAAAGCACTTACATGTCCTCAACATTTTTATGTCATCCAGCATCTATTTACTACAAGGCGGAATCAAAGGCAATATACTAACATGTTTTGGGGTGTATTAATAACTGGTATTACTGACTATCAGTAATTGTAAAATACGTTTAGTTTTTAATTAACATTAATCATATAAACAAGGGACAAACTGAAGAGTTTTGTCACATTACTTTAATTTACTTGTAAAGTGAATATGAAGAAACAGTGATGTACCTATAGGAATGCTGTTCGTTTAAAGATCAAGCTCCAAAATCCTCCTTACCTTTTCCATTTTTGTGGAATTGTCATTTTTTCACATTTTTACTACTTTTCTGTGGACTGCTGATGTACCGAAATGAAAAAATAATAAAAGTATTTTTTTCAATGTTCCCACTTGTACATTCTGATGACTAACTGCTCCAGGTCTTTAAACAAGCAATGTACCTAAGCAGTTCCCCAGAGTAGACTGAAATATTCACAGGAACTTCCTAGACTCAGAACAGCATCATCAAAACACGTGATGCAATGATGTTCTTTTGGTGTAGCATCCTCATTGTGTTAGTCCTCAGGGGAAAGTTTAAAAAAATATTTTTACTACTTATTCAATAATAGCATTCCATTTCAATGCACCTGCAGTCCACAGAAATGCAGGAGGAATTTGAAAAACTGACAGTTTTAAAAAATGGGAAAGGTAAGGTGGAGCTCTGAACTTAATCGTTAAACTTTTATCTTATCCGCTACTTCTCAGCTGCTTGGGATATTACTGTGGAATGTTGTGTGTGTGTGTGTGTGTGTGTGTGTGTGTGTGTGTGTGTGTGTGTGTGTGTGTGTGTGTGTGAGAGAGAGAGAGAGAGATGTGCCTGATCTGCTAGTTGTAGCATTGCTCTTGTGGATCTTTTCTACTGTGTTTTTACATCAAGAGGACTGGGTTTATTCATCTTGTGGCAGAAGGTATCTGCCTGGTCTATCTGAGTTGGAAAATACAGAAGGATGAAAGTTCAAAAGAGCGAACATCAAAAGATCGAACTGGGAGCATCGAAAACCCAGAAGGGTATTCTTTACGGACAAACTGGTAAGGTCACAAATTGATGACTCAATGCATGTTCTTAAGTCTTGATTAGAACCTGATATAAATAATATAAGCAAAATTTTAGAGATTTAGCTATGGTTTCCATAGTAGAACATAAGCCCTCACATAAGTATATGGCTGCAGGTGATATTTATTTATTTATTTATTTGTTTGTTTGTTTATTTATTTATTTATTTATTTATTTATTTATTTTATTTTACATTTGTTTACCAGGAAAGTCCAACTGGAACAAGGTCCATTTACAGTGGAGGCCCAGGGAGAAAAGCTCCCTAACATAACAGTACAAATACAACAAATGACAAAAAAAATTCTGTACAGAGACATATATACAATCAGAGCTCCATGTCTTTATATGACAACACATAATCCACGAATGACAGAAAATGTCTATATAGTGGCATATATACAATCAAGGAGATTTTTTGTACCTTTGTTTGATTTGAGCAAGCTTGGTATATAATGATATATATGATATTATGCACAATACAATACCAGCTGAAGTAATCTATTTAAATGTGTTAAAAAATGACACATAGCTAAGTGATATCCAATCACTAGTAGTAATTCTGTATTATGTAAAGCCTAATCACTCTGTTATTAAGCACACTAAACCTGAATGTGTCTACATGTAATATGACAATCCTGAATTGCTAAGTACTAAAACTGCAAAATCAGCTTCCTGCCATTGTGATGTTGCTAAATTTGTAAAATATAATGTTATTGTTTGAGAAATAAGAATTGCAATGATTATTAGACTTGCAGAGTGTGACTATGCTTATTAGAATACATTATGTGTGTAAGCACAAAACTGCTGTTAAACAAAACAATGGGAGGAATATGTATTGGGTTGTTATCCAAACAGACTTTTTTTAGGTAAAGTGCTGAACATTACAACTTTAATGCCTTATTTAACTCATGTTCCAATAACTGAGCAAGACTTTCCATAATTTAAAGAGCTGAGAAATTGTATAGGGTGTAGTACACAGCTAGAGGTATTGTCAGAGACTCATAGCTTCAGTTGTAGAATTAGAAAACTCAAAAGACATATATATATATATATATATATATATATATATATATATATATATATCCTCAGTTTCCACATAATGGGATCCATAACTTGAGCTCCTTGTAAAAGCTGACCGATTCATACTTGGTCAGCTACTTTCGGATCCACCCCCTTCTTTAGGGTGATCTGGTGGAGCATTTTATCTAATCGCTTAATGTAGTCAGATAGTTTCTCACCAACTTCTTGGTATGTAAGTTCAAACTGATATAATAGGTCAGTAGCCCTCTCTGTTCTTCCAAACACATCCTGCAGTACTCCTAAATAGTCCTTGGCTGTGCAATCTTGCTTACTCTTCCTTAGGTTGCGTATGGTATCCGCAGCTAATCTCTTTAAACTTTCAGCTATCCGCTGCTTCTTCTGAGTTTCTGGGATATCCCACTCCTCCAGAGCTTGTGAAGCCTGATCCATCCAAGATTCAAAATCTTCCTCTCCCTGAGGTGTGGGTTGTTTGACAGAGAAGAAACTTAATTTGCAGTACCCAAACTCAGTGAATGGCTGTGTAGAACTTAAGCATTTTTCTACAAGACTTCCCAAAGCATTCAAAACTTCAGGCCCTATAGTATTTGTGGGCAGTGAAGCTTCGGTTTCTGGTGTAAGGTTCTGTCCTGCCTGGATAGCTTCCACAGGTATTTGTTCTGTTGTTGGGGTAGTGCACTTCTCAGGGATTACCACACAGACTGCATTCTCGCCTGAAACAGATACACTCAAAGGTATATGCTCATATACCAGAGGATTTTTCCATTCTGATAGGGCCAATGTGCTCTGTTCTGTAATGTCCATGGTGCTGTCTAATAAAAATCCACGGCCTACAACTGGTAAGGATTCTGTGATTTGATATATTTGCATGTCAGTCCATGTGACACCTGGCAACACTAGAACTAAGCAGTGCTCTGACTGAGCATTGTGCTGTTTGCCCCACTTAGTGGCTACTTCTGGGTTCAGCTTGCTGCTGGTGTTGCTTTATACATGTTCAGTGGAATAGGGCGGAGTTCTAGGCAGTACAGGCAATCCCAGATGAGCCCCCAAATGTAGCGGACCCACAGGTGTAGCTGAATAGTGTAAGGGTTCCTTTCTACTTGACTCTGGTGACACTCCTATTTACACCCAACACACCAAGATTGCAAATAATAACAGATTTTATTCTAGATGGAAACTTTAGTCTTAACAGGCAACAGCACAGTAGCAAACAAATTACTGCAGTAGCACAAAGTTTAGCAATAAGGCAATATGAGGTATACATACAGTGAAATCACACCTCCCGGAACTCAATAAGAGAGCCTTTGTCATTCAAATATGAGGAAAAATGCAATGTCATTAAGCAGTATAGATTCTATAATACAACAATACTAACAGTAGTTATAACCTTGATCAGTTCTAATCAGACCAAACTGTGACAACACTCTGTTATACCCAGTTCACTGGCCAGTGATTACTTACAGTCTTAATGCCAGCATGACTGGGCCTGAAGCTGGACTTCATATGAAACCCGGGTATTTGTAATCCACAAAGCATTTAAGAGGAAATCCACACTGAGGGGTGAGTAACATGAAATCCACAAAATGACAGCCAGTACTATTTTAAGATAAAGCTAAACAGTTTCAGTTCAGAAAAGGAAAAAGGGAAAAGCCTAGGCCCACAGTCCCAGTCAAAGCTATAGCACAATCATATGAAAGTATAAAATGGCAGCCGAAGCCTCTCACCCCCTGTCGATAATATTCTAGATGTCAGGCACCGCAGTTCCACTGATGAGAAGTGTAGATATCACCCAACAGCCATCTGGTAATCGAAAATGGCTTTTTTATAATAGCCTCAACAGTATTCCTGTCCTTGCTGATCAGATGCAGGCGTGGGACTGCTGGTTCCAGACTTCTCTCTTGATTCCACAGATCACCATCAACCAGGTTTTCAGAAGAGGGCAAACATGATCTGCAACTTCACCTCCCTGTCCCAGACACTAGAAAAATCTGGTTTTAATGCAAGGCCCCTTATTCCTTCACCCTGTGTTTCAGTCTCCTCCCTTTCACTTTTGTTTCTTTTTTTTATATCAAATGAAAAGGAGCTCTACCTTGTGATGTATCGGAAAACTACAGTCTGTTAACCATACAGTGAAATACAGTGGGAGTTACACAAGTCCTGCCTTTTTTTAAAAGAAACATTTTCATTAAACCGTCACTTACTACATAGGCAATCATACATTTATATTAATGAAAACAAACCATGCTGATACAGTCCTAGTTGCAAGCATTTTACATCACAAATCATATTAACACACTCCCAGTTGCAAACATTATACATCACTTGCAATTTACCTAACCTTTCTCACTCAAACATTACATAGCTTATTTAAGTCCTGCTGCCTTTTAGGCCTCATTCCTCCCTTGTATCTATTGTTCCCACAATTCCATTTTTTTCTTATGTAGTTTGCTCTTACCGTTTTTTAAAGATCTCAGTTCCAGTTGTTTTATCTCTGTTACTATATTCACTACTTCTAGTATAGCTGGTTTAGATTTTGATTTCCGTTTTCAAGTAATTGCTTTTTTGGCTGCCATCATTATTAGACACAGCAAGGCCTTACTATGTCTAGGCAATTCTGATTCTCTCTCATAGCTCAGAAAAATCATCTCCCTTTTCAGACCAATCTGCCTACCCAGCATTTCCGACAGTGCATCCCGCAGGGAATCCTTAGTCTGCCAACTCACCGCACACCCAGAAAATATGTTCCCATTTACCTCTTTCTTCCCCCTTACATCTCCAACATTTTCTGTCTACCTGAGGAGAAATTATCTGGAGTCTACTTGAGGTATAAAAATATCTATGAAAAAATTTCCAGGCAAAAATCCTAAATCTTCTAGAATTTGTTGCATATTTGGGAGACATACATATATCCTCCCATTGTTTCTTTGTGAATTGCTTATCCAGTCTCTCTTCCCAATCCTTTCTAACTTCCTCTGATTGATTCTTATAGTTATCATGCAGTATTTTATATACTTTACTAATTATTCCCTTTTAATGGCAGCTTCTGTTCTAGATTCTATTAAAAATTCTACCAGTGATGGTCTTTCATTTAGGACTCCCCTATTTCTTTCTCTTTGCCTATACTCTGATATCAATCCCTGATAGGGGAAGGCAATCTCTAACCTACAGTCCAAATACATTCTTGGCGTATTCCCTTTCTATCATCTTTCCCTCTCTAGTTATTTGTTCCCAATACCTAGGTTGCTTTGCCAGTTTTCTCCAATAAATTCCGGCCACCCTCTTGCCTATTGTGTTTATCCCTAATTGCAGTCATTCCTATCAGCAAAATCTCCTTTCTCCATTTCCATGTTGGTTTAATTCTTAGAATACTTTCTGCTACTTTATGGCTATAATATTCTGCATGATTATTGTTATTCTGCATAAAGGTCTGCATCCAAAACCCCAGTCTCTCCTTATTTCTTGAGCTTCCTCCATGTTTCATCATCATCCCTTTCCACTTCGAAGTATGGTTTTCTGCTTGCGCTATGCATAGGAGTCTTAACTGTGTAGCTCTGAAATACCCTTTCAAATTGGGTAATCCCAATCTGCCCTGTTCTACTAGAAGAATCAGGTTATCCTACTTCACTCTTGCTGTCCTCCCCTCCCAGATAAAATCCTTCAGCTCTTTATTAATTGCTACCAACAACTTCTCCTCTAGTTGATAAAAATATGCCTGAGCTGTGTCTAAGACTAAAGGGACTAAAACATTTTAACTGCTTGTATCTTGCTATCCATATCCATATAACAAAGCTTCCATTTTCTCAGTTTTTGTATTATCTTTTGTTTAGTCTCTTCCCACATATCCTTAGCTGCCACACTAGAATGAAAAGATAGATTTTGAATATGTATTTAGATTAGCATGCATTCAATTTATTTTACTGCTATCTGATTTTTAGTGACAATACTGTTTTATTTTTAAGAGCCAAAAGGTAGGGCTTAGTATGTTTATCAGTGAGGACCTGAAGAGAAGGCTTCATTATATTCAAATCCATGCAGCATGAAGTGCTAGGGGCTAAACACAAACATGTTATGTGTATTACAAAACAGGAGATGCATACATGACTTGAGAAAACAAACAGGAACAGCAAAGAACATATAAGATACATTAGAGTTAGGATTGTAAATGTGTAGAAGTTTGGGAGACGAAGACAGAGAGGATGCTGGGGGAATTAAGTAGGTTGAAGATGGGCTAACTGCAATAAAATCTAGATTTTAAGTGGAACTGAATACTAGAAGAAGCTAGTAAAGTTAAGGCAGGGAAGAAGCATACAGGAAAGTAGGGGAGGAGGAAATAGAGCAGTGCAAGGGAGAGGTATGCAGTGAAAACAATTGCACCGTCATAGTTATGGCAGAGTTGGGGGAAGACTATGAATGCCACATGCTACCAGCTGGACCAGCGAAGCAAGATGGTTTTCATGATGTGTGTATGTTCATAGTTACTGTGAGGAGTACATGCATTCAATTAGTGAATATATTGGAATAAAGACTTTGAAATTAGACTTTAAAAATATCAGGATAGAGGAAGAGGAGTATAATGAAATGAAAGAATGATTTGTCAGGACTATGGCAAGGAAGTGATTGATATAGTATGTTGGAATGTTAACATGCACCAAGATGGGAACAAAAGGGAGAGGATAATGAATTATGCAAAAAGAATGAAACCACATGTCATTGGTGTCCAAGAAACATGATTAACAACAGATGAACAGAATAAGATTAGAGTGAGGGGATATAAAGTATTTGCTAGTGCAGCGTAGGGGCCGAAGAGAAGAAGGGGAGTAATCTTCATGAAGAGGAATGGATGTCCATTAGAGGTGATAAGTAAAAAGGAAAAAAAATAAGGGTATATATGCTGGAATAAAAGAAAGAATAGTTGGGAGTCAACTCACGATTTATGTGCCATATATATAGACAAGGATTAAGTTCAATACACTTAGAGAAGTGATGATACATATGGGGATATTTTAAGAGGGATGGGCAATGTATTTGGGTGATTGGAAGTTGCCTGATAGAAGAGATGATGTTGATAAAGGCCTCAGGAGAGCTAAACGTAATAGAGAAGGAAGATATTTGAAGAATTATTTGACCTCAATGGGGTTAGTGGACATGTGGAAGGCTGGATGACAGGGTCATATGGGGGTGACATATACATTGTTTGATAGCATTTCAGAGTGTAAGAAACCACCAGAGTCTTGGAAAGATCCTATAATATTGGTGATATATAAGGAGGGGAGGATCTACCAAGTCCAGCATTGTATAGACCCATAACTGTACTAAATCATGATTAGAAATGTTATATGCAGATCTTAGCGGAAAGGTTAGTAAAGATTGTGGAAAAAATTATTAAGGATGACCAGAAAACTTTCATGACAGGGTGTAGAACTGCTGGCAACATAATTAAAGCACTGTTGATGTTGCAGGATGGCCAAGAATTGGGAAAGGAATTGACTATGTTATCACTGGATACAGAGAAGGCATTGAAGCAGAGTGGAATGGCAGTATTTGTTTAAGATTTTGGAGAGCTGGGGATCCTGCTGGCTGGATTAGATTGTTGACTTATACACTGGATCAAAGGCTAGACTAAAGATTGGGGCAAGATTGTCAAGTGAATTTAAGATTAAAAGAGGTACCAGACAGGGGTGTACCCCGTCTCCTATTTTGTTTGCAATCGATAGAGAACCTCTAGCAGAGGCAATAAGAGCATCAGGTCTAAGGAGTTATATTTGGGAAGTAACAAACAGAAATATAGCATTATATGCTGCTGACATTTGATTGACTTTAAGTAGTTATGGACAGAGTGAGTAGAAGTTATGGTAGTTACTGAGAGAATTTGGAGAATACTCAGGCTATAAAGTTAATAAAGAAAATGAAGAGCAATACATGTGAGCAGAGCTTTGGGTCAGGAAAGGCAAAAAAAGGATTTGTTTTGGGTGGATCAGGTGAAGAATTTGTGAAAATGATAACCAAATACATTGAGAAGTGAGCTGAGGACTGGAGTTAGTGCAGTGAAAACAGCTTTGCATGCAAAATGGTAATGTTGATATAATGCTGTACAAATCCGAACCAACAGATAGTAAAAACAATACTAAAATGTATTTAAATTCCACCAAAATAAACCATAGTTTAGCTCTTTCATCCCACTCCTTGAGAATTCCTCAGAATTGAGGAATGGGATGAAAGTGCTATTTTGGTGAAATTTAAATACATTTTTGTATTATGTTTATGAACTATTGGTTTTGGATTTGTACAACATTATATCAATATTACCATTTTGTACATGAAGCTATTTTCACTACAATAACTCCAGTACTTGGCTCACTCCTCAATATAGTTGGTTATCCCTTATCATTTGCGAATAGTCTGCCCACTCTTTTTTTTTTTTGGAACTTGTTCGTATTTGAGAATATGGTTGATGGATCTGGTGGAAACAACATTGGCAGTTGGCAGGATCTTGGATAAAGTGAGACTTCAGCTGCAAAAACTGTACAGTACTACCATTAGATATAGACCAGAGTGCAATATTAAAGTATTAGTATGTAGTTTAAGTGTTCGGGTCACTCTTGGACAATAAGTCTTTGAAAAAAAAAATAAAGCAGGCATCTAGAGAGTTTGTGTGTGCAGGAGAAAAACCAAGAGTGAGTTGGGATAGGATGTTAATGGTGAAAAAAAGAAAGGATGTCTAGGAATACCAGATATGATGTTAAGTTTTCAGGCATTGGCAGTACCTAATGTGCTAAAATGAGAAGATGAATAATATAATGCAGATTGGAAGAGATGGTCCAAGAAATGGAAAAACAATGCGAGAGGGTAAACGATGAAACTACAGTAATGTTGAACTTTTATACTAAGAAGTTGAGGTCAGACTAGTCTAAAAAAGTGCAGAAATTTTTAAAGACAGATGTACAGAAGAAAATAAGATGATGAAATGATGGAGAAGGTGGTGAGAATAAGGGGTACATAGAAAGATGAACAGACTAATAATACTTTATGGAAATAGAAGACTAGACAAAAGGAAGTATGATACTGGTCCCAGATAGTACATGCTCAGAAAATTAAAAAGTGGGAACAGGTTCAACAACAATATAATTTGAGGGATCAAATGAAGTGGATTTATGCAGGCATGCTTATTTGGTGGAGAAGAATGGGACAGGATGTAAGCAAAATGGAATAGAAAGGGACCGTGGTGTTGTTAAAAGTTGGAAAAGAGGGGCTAAGAGAAGGAGATATATGACTAAGTGAGAAACAGAAAATTTAATGCGAAACCACACTAGATACTCAGAGTGGAGAAGTGGAATGGCAAGAGATTATTTCCTAACCAAGATATGCCAGTAAAGTGAGAAAATGTAAAATCTTCACATAAAATGTTTGCACAAATATTTTTATTTGCCAGACATTTTTTGCAAGAATGTTTCCTATAATGTGATAAGGGAAGCCTGGAAGGGCAAAGAGGAAAGGGAGATGTGGGCGCACACTTATTGGGAATGCAGGAAATTATATGTAGATATAAAAGACATAGTTTAAATACTAAAGACATTGGTATGAGAAGAGATTGAGTTATTTCTCAAACTCTGGCTACTAGAATATGATAAAAGGATTAAAGCATAAAGCAAAGTGACAGTTGGGAAGATACTGACACTGGGGAAGAAGGCAATTACAAAGAAATGGAAAATGGAATAGGAGCCTAAGGTGTGGGAGGTAGTTGACATTATGGAAGACTTGGAAAAGATTGAGAAACCAGGGTCAGAGGACAGGGGAATTAAGAAGAATAAGCTGATTTGGAGGCTATGAAAAGAGAAAATGGGTATGAATGTGGAGTCATCTGGATAGTATAAGCAAGGTCTAAACTGGAAAGGAAGTAGACTGGATGCATACAAAGTGAAGGAACAGGAGGAAATATAAAGGTGATTTACAGAGGAACTGAGTGGGGAATTTCTGTAAATACTTAACACTCAAGTTAAGTTGTTCTGAAGAAAAATGGGAACACAATGAGTAGTGAAAGGGATCTCAATAAGGAGAGGTATAATTGGACATTTAAGGTTGATTTAATTTATTTTTAGGTGTAAACTTACATTGAGATGTATAATGGTAATATGTTCCAGGATGGAAATGAAAATTATTAGAATTGTTTTCATACTTTTAGAAGGAAATTCGGTTTACCTGTACAGTGGTGCTGGAATTGAATAATGTGTTCTCTAACAAAAAAAAAAAGAGAGAGAAATATGAAGTGGAAATTATTTGAGCGTTAATAGAGAAGATAGAAGTTTCTTCAGAATGGACAGCTGATGAGTGGGATAAAAAGAAATTAAAGTTGAAAACTAGGGTAAACATAAAAGAGAACATGATATGGTTAAAAAGTAACAGGAATTATTTAGGGGGACTGACAAAGGTTAAAGTATTGCAGAATAATGGTAATCTCAAAGAACAAGGACAGGAGCAATTGCAAACTAATAAGAAAATAAGAGTATTTGGATGATATGCTTGTGTTCAGAAAGATTGTTGTTAAGCAACTATTTTTGATAACAACTCCAGAACACAAAAACTTTTAGCACAGAAACTTAGGCACCAGAAAGTTAGGGAACCTATAACAAGAAAAATAACCAAAGACCCTATAGCAGTATTTGAGGCATTTTGGAAATGTTGTGAAGTTTTGTACAAAGCAGAGGAATGTGGAAACCAAGGAAGAGCACAAATGAAATATGAGGCACAACAACTAAGAGCTAAAATAGGAGGAGATGAGATAAAAATGGTGATGCATAATACTCGGCACTGGCATCTCCAGGAACAAAGGGTATTCCTGATGAAGTCTGGAAGGTAGGAAGGAAAAAAGTGATAAAGATCTGAAGAGTTTGTTTAATAACATTTTAAAAGGAGGGAAAGTGACAGTGTCTTGGAAGAAAGCTGTAGTAACTGTATTACCCAAAGAGGATAAAGTTCCATCAGAGCCAGCTTCATATAAACACATTTTAATTTTAAACCATGAATATAAAGTGTTTATTTCTATACTGGCTAAAAGAATGGCAAAAGTCTTGCCAAATTGGGTTGGGGAGACAAACATTTGACAAGATTAATAAAACAATGATGATCCAGAGGAAAGTAAGAAAATGCTGCTGCTGGGGGGTGATTCTTGAAGTAGGGAAAAGATTTGACAGATTAAGATCGGATTTTATGAGAAGGGCAATGGAAGCATTTGCATTCCCTGATGCAATAATAATATTAATTAGGAGGATATATGAAGGATCGGAGGAGAGAATAAAAGTGGGAGGATTCTTCTCTGATAAGTTGTATTTGAACAGAGGAACCAGGCAGGGGTGATCTCTTTCCACTTCATTATTTGCTTTATGTTTAGAGTCAAAGGCAAAGAAAAATAAGGGACTCAGAATTTCAAGGATATAATTGATATGGTAATCAAGGAAAGTTGGCTTTATTTGCAAATTATAGGTTCATAGGCAGTTACTAGGCTAATAACCCTACAGCCCTTACAAGCCTAGCCATATTTATCTTGAATTGCCCCAGTTGTTGGTGGTTAGGTGAGTGACGTTTGCAGAAGTAAGGGGTGGTGGTAGTTAATGCCGACTTCCTCTGTCCAGGAGGGAAATAGGCACCACCCCAGGAAGGAATTTGCAGTCAGCCACCCATTGATCTAGGATGCATTTGAAGAGGGTCAGGGATTGGGCTCTGTTTCACTTCAGTTAGAAGCTTGTTCCAGAGAAGGGGCAGTCTCTGGTCAACGTACCTGTCTCTCCAGCAAGACCCGTTCATGTCAGAGGCTAGTTTCAGATTCCTGGAGCTAGTGATCCCCATGCACTTTGATTTCCAAATGTGTAACATTTCCATCAGGGCCGGGTCAGAGACTGCCCTGTAAGCTAGGCAAAAATCACCCCTTAGCAACCTGTAGAAGACAGAATACAGTGACAGGGCTTTCAGTCTTTTCATGTAAGACTTGTTTTGTGTACCCTGTAATTTATTTGTGAAAAACCTTCTGTAGTCTCCCCAATTATTGGAGGTGCCTGGTGAGGTACAGGCAGTCCTCGTGTTAAGGACAAGATCCATTTTTTAGTCTGTCCTTAAGTCAAATTTGTATGCAAGTTAAAACAGGTCTATATTATAACATCGAAGTCTTAAAACTTTGAATGTTACAATATCAAACCCATTCAATCGAAACACCACAAAACCAAACAGTCAGAATAGTGAATTTTTTCCCAGGGAAAAAAATTCACTGTTCCGACAAACATACACACAACACAAGCACACCAAAATAAATAATCCACACACATACACTTCGCAAAACCCTACACTAAACCATGCATACACCCCTAGCTATCCACTTACCTTAACCAAACCCTAACCCTAAGGTCCCTAACTATCGCACACTCACCTTACTCACTCCCTAACCCTAAAGTCCCTATCGCACACTCACCTTACCTGCTCCCTAACCCTAAATTCCCTGTCGCACACTCACCTTACCCATTCCCTAACCCTAACGTCCCTATCGCACACTCACCTTCGTTCGCATACTTACTTTAACCCGATCCGTAACCTTCGCTCCACAGTCAAGGAAATAGCGAAGCTGCAGAAATGGCCCACTAAATACTTTCCCTAGGAAAGTATTTAATATTCTGTAGCTTCGCTATTTTCAGCGTTCGGTGCATAGGGTTCAATATTATAACATTCGAAGTTTTCAGACTTCGATGTTATAATATAGACCCATTTGAAACACGTACATATGGTTCTTATTAAATGTCACTTAGTCAAATGTTTGCCTCAGTCTAGTATTTATTTTACTTTTCTTTACATATAAAACACTTTAGAAACACTTCCAAACAAAAAAATCTTAAATATAATATTGTATACTGCAGCCATGCTTCCTTACTTCCTATGAGCTATGTTTCCTTACTTCCTATCAACAAAGCTGGTTTAAGACATTTTGTTATTAAATGCAGTGTTTTTGAGGACTTCTTCACACACACACACACACACACACACACACACACACACACACACACACACACACACACACACACACACACACACATATATATATACAAACATACCTCTCAACTGTACAGATGTTCGCAGAATGTCCAGATTTTTGGCTCATATTTTTGGTCTGTTCCTCATAAAAATCTGTGTTTTTCTGACAAATTACTGGGAGGTCTGAAGTCACTAAATAATGACATACATTTGAGTTTCAGACTTCAAATCCTACAGAAAATTTATGTTAAAAGAAATCCTATTACTCTAGCAACTTTGTAAGCTTATAAGAGTAATATTTAAAATATGTCCCTATTTTGGGCTTTTGTCCTCACATTTTGTCAGTCTTTCTCCAGATTTCTTGCACTGACAGATTGATAGGTATGTTAAAGACTGAAGTTAGAAAATAACAACAGACATTTGAGTTTCAGAATTCATACCCTTCAGAAAATTCATGCTAATGCAAAACCTGTTATTCTATCAACTTTCTAAGTTTGTAAGAGCAATATTTATTAAAATTGTCCCTATTTTGGGCATTTGTCTCACTTTTATTTATGGCTTTGTCCAGATTTCTTGCTCTAAGAGCTTTAGAGGTATTACACACACACACACACACACACACACACACACACACACACACACACACACACACACACACACACACAGTCACTTCCTCATTCATACCTGCATTCACTCACACATCGCTCTCACTCTCCCGATCTCACACACACACAGTCACTTCCTCTTTCATACCTGCATTCACTCATACATCACTCTTATTCTTCCGATCTCTCTCTCACATACATACACACACATACACACACTCACACACACACACACACACACACACACACACACACACACACACACACACACAGATTTGGGCAACTTTGACAATTTTATTTTTTTTTATGTTCTTTCAGACATCGCGTCAGCCCGTTCGTATCTATGGGTTGTCCACATGTCGGATGTCCGTAACCTGGGGACTACCTGTACATGAAAAAGGGATCACTGTATGCAATTACTGGTCTGATGATGGCCGGGTGTAATAGAATTGTAACATCCTTAGATCTAGATGTAATGCCTTTACTTATAAGAAGTACCATATAGCAGAATTTCCTTACGACTGTGGATACATAGTGTTCAAGTTGTTATTGCTATCAACCTGAGTACCCAGATCATATACCACTGGATCTGCACTTGGGGGGATGCTGTCTATAAAGTAATTAGCAGAGATGACAGCCTTCCCATAGGGAATAATAATGCATTTTTTTGCATTTAGCTTTAATCTGTGCCATTGGCACCAATCATTTGTTTGTGTTAACCCTATCTGCGGTACATTAACATCATTGGGAGACTCAATGATTGCTCCCAATTTGCAATTGTCACCGAACTTGGTCAACCACAGTTCATCCAAGTTTGCCTGGACTTCTCAGAAATAAATTCCAAACAGTAAGGAGCCCAGCACAGAACCCTGTGGTACAACACTGGTGACTGGTCTTTGGCTAGAGATGAAGTCACCCACTTTGACAGTATGTGTCCTGTCAATGACCCAGTTGGCTACCCATCTGGTAATGTAGGGGTTAATTCCCAATTGGGGGATTGTGTCAAATGCCATGGCTAGGTCAGGATAGGCAGTATGACTGTCTTTCCCTCGTCCAGGGCCTTGGTGACTTTCTTGAAGAAGTCAACCATGTTTAATAGGCATGCTCTACCTTTAAAAAATCTAAACTCAGTTGGGTCCAGAGTTTGAAGATTACCTATGTCCTTGTTAATAAGAACCAAAATGATTCTTTACATGACCTTGCAGATAAATCTAGTCAAGCTTCTGGACCTATAATTCCCAGGGTTGGTTGATGGTCCCCCTTTGTGCAGTGGGATTACTGTTGCTGTTCTCCATTGTGCCAGAACATAGCCAGTTTGCATGTTGTGGTTAAAAAGAGATCTAAGTGAGTCTGCTAAGTCATGTTTTAAGTTGTTTAAAAGGCAACCTGGGATGGTTTCTGGTCTCACTGATGCCGTGTTTTTGGCCTTGGAAAGCAGCAAGATTACCTGCTCTTTTGAGATAACAGGCTTGAGAAATGATGGCAGATACACTTTGGGGGGTGACTGGAGGGTACAAGGAAGGTGAAGCTTTCTCCAAATCTGTCAACTAGCAGGTTGGTTGATACCTCCAATTGATTATGGGTAGTGCCATTCAGAACCAGTTCAGCGCATAGTTGGCTATTCCCTTTTAGATTTCTGGTGTAGTTAAAGAATGCCTTGGGATTATCCTAAGCTTCATGATTAGCTTTGGAGGACTTGACAAGATCTTTAATCTGTTTGTTTAAGCTAGAAAGGGACTTCTTCCTCTACTAGGGTTGCCACCTTTTGTTGTGGCTAAAACCAGAGTAAGGCCACGCCCCTCGCATCACCAGTAACCCCATCCATCCCCAACCTTTCTCCCGCCCACACTCTGCCCCTTTTGTGACATCACGGTGACATCACCTGGTGGGGATCGTCCTCTTTTTCCATTCCTAATGGCTGCTTTTGGCTGATTTACTAAGCTTTTCTGTAAAAAAGCATTGTGAATCAGCCGATTTACAAACGCCAATAGTCTGTTTCCTTTTTTTGCAACAGAATACTGGAGTCTGTACAGTTTTTTCCAGACTACCAGAGAATCAATTTGATTTCTGGATAATCCAGAAAAAAATGGAGGGGTGGAAACCCTATCCTCTGCTGAGCCAGCTCCCTCTTGTTCTTAGACATTAGTTTGTTTCTCTTGTTGTATAGCCTGTTTATGCTTGGGATCCACCAGGGTGGCTTGCTTTTTTGGCAAGATCTGGTTTTAATCTGGTCAGGTACAGCTGATTCTATACAACTACTTAAGTGGTTATACAGGGCATTGGTGTAAACCTCTGCATAGGAGTCCATATTATCTGCATTCAAGGGGGCTTTGAAACTTGTTACTCCATCACTTGGTAGAAGGTAATGTGCCTTAGAAAACTTCTTAAGCATTTTTGAGCAGGATGGAGTATCTGCTTTTATAGTTACGTTGAACAAGACTGATTTAAGGTCCAATCTTACCAGGGAGGACATCACATGGTGGGGGGGGGGAGTGCAATGCTCTCCCATATTAGTGAGTACTATGTCCAAGACATTTGAACCTCTTATGGGTGTGCTGACTAGCTGTTCCAGAGCATTTGGGCAATGCAGTGGTGCAGTGGTTAGTACTGTTGTTTCAGAGCAAGAGGTTCTCCTGTACTATTATCGGCTGGGGTGTCTTCTGAGACTGCATGTCCTCCCTGCATTCATGTGGGTTTTCTCTGAATGCTCTGATTTCCTCCCACATTCCAAAGACATGCACATGAAGCGTTTCTCCCCAGGCCTCTGCTGAAAATGGGTTATGTCCCAGTCAGACTTTCCCAGTAAACAAATGTTAAATAAATAAATAAAAATAAATTTCAATTGACAAAGTCCAAGAACCTCTGAGCTAGCATATTTGTGGTCATGTATGTTTCTCAGTCAGTGGTAGGATAATTAAAATCACCCATGAATAAGGTGTTAGGCTGTATGGCAAGGGACTGCAGTAAGTCCAGGTATGCGGTGTGCTTTTCCTATTTCATGGTGGGGGACGTATACCTAGCTATGATGTGGTAGGGGGCTTTGCCTATGATTAATTGAATATAGACATACTGTTTGACCGGTTGTGAGGCCAACTATGATGTGGTAGGGGGCTTTGCCTATGATTAATTGAATACAGACGTACTGTCTTGACCGGTTGTGAGGCCAGCTATGATGTGGTAGGGGGCTTTGCCTATGATTAATTGAATATAGACAGTCATACTGTTTGACCGGTTGTGAGGCCAGCTATGATGTGGTAGGGGGCTTTGCCTATAATTAATTGAATATAGACATACTGTTTGACCGGTTGTGAGGTGTACTTATCCTTAATGAAGATGGATACACCTCCTCCTTTGATTCTTTCCTGCTCAGTTTGTGGTCTGAATGTATGGAAGGCATTGTAGTCTTTTACGGCTGGGGTGCTTTCTGTGCCTTTGAACCATGTCTAGGTGACTGCACGGATGTCAGCATCTTCCAAAGTGAGGAGTGCTTCCAGGAGTGCAGTTTCTTGTTTAGACTCCTAGCATTAAGCAGCAGTATGGTGAGTTTATCTAGAGAGGATTTTGTTATGTTGGGATTCTGGTTATTTTGACACTGTCTAAAAAAGGCACAATATGGGGTGTCTAATGCCTTTGCCAGTATATGAAAGCCTAGAGGAGACAGGTGCAGACCATCTGTGCCACAGCAGTGTGGCCTGTTCACCATGTCTTCCCAGGCTCACAGATATTGGATCCCTTTGAAGTGACAACAGAACCTAAACCAATTGTTAAAGTCAATCATTTTTTGTTTGTATTGTGGCATCATCCTTGGAGACGTTAGAATGCTGCTTAAGGCTATGCTTATACCTGCCTTTGACACATAATCTGAGAGCTCAGTCATGTCCCTCTTCATACAGTCCAGTGAGGTACATCTCAAGTGATTCACCACCACATGGACTATGAAGGAGTCATACCGGTACTTGTGGTTGAGTGACTTGAGTGCTTGAGTGACTTGACAGATCCTGGCACCTGACAGGCAGTTAACCATAACCCGCTCCTTATCCAGCCTGGTGAGGGGAACATTTGTGTGTCTCACAATGGAGTCACCTATGATCAATGCATTCGGTTTTGTGGTGTTACACCTTATGGGCTTATTTGTTGAGACACAGGTGCGCGCGCGTGTGTGTGTGTGTGTGTGTGTGTGTGTGTGTGTGTGTGTGTGTGTGTGTGTGTGTGTGCGTTATTATGTGCTGTGGTTGATTTTTGCATTGATATGTGTGTAAGTGGTTTCCATTTGGGAGGCCTTTGATCTTTTGGTAAGTTACTAGTGAGTACCTCCGCATATGTGGGTTTATGTGTCATGCCTTATTTAGTGTGGGAAGTGTGTGTGTGTGTGTGTGTGTGTGTGTGTGTGTGTGTGTGTGTGTGTGTGTGTGTGTGTGTGTGTGTGTGTGTGTGTGTGTGTGCGCGCGCTGCCAACCTGTTTGACATTCAGTTTGTCCATATGTAAAAGTCTTATATCATTTAGTACTTGATAAATCCAGAAAAGGACATTTCAGTGTTGTGGAACATTATGAGACAGTTTCAAGTCTTTTCAGGATATAGAATAAATATATATAAAACAAATGGTAAATCTATAGATTATGTACCCTCATATGAATTGGTTCAGCAATACCCATATTATGTGGACACAATAACATTGAGTATTTAGAAGAATGGATTAAAAAGGATTCTGTTATGGTAGCTACAGATATGTGTAAATAGACTAAATAAAAGAAAATACAAACAAATGAGAAAGTGGAAGGTCTTGTTTATGGATAGTGAAAAACAAGTATACTTTTTAACAACCAGAGGAGAAGTTCTGGACAATAATTAATAGAATTGAAGGAATATATCCGGGAGGGGAAGAGTGTAAACATTAAGTAGGATAAGCTAATTTTCCCAACAGAACAAGATAGTTTAGAATTTCCTGATTTGAAGGGATATTTTACAGCTACACAGTTAAGGCTTAGATAGCTAAGACAAGCAAAAGGATATAATTCAAAGTGGAAAAATATGGGAGGAGGTTCAAGAAATAAGAAAGCAGTGGGATTTGGGATGCAGATCCTTGAGGAGAATAACAACACTACAGAATATTATATTCATAAAGTTGTAGTAAGTATTCTAAGAACTAAGCCAATATGGGAATGGAGAAAGGAAAGTCTGCCAATATGGATGACTGCAAGTAGGGGTATGGAAAATAGGTGAGAGGGGATGGAATTTACTGAAGAAAACTGGCAAAGGAACCAAGGTACTCTGAGAAAATAACTAGAGAGGGAAAGTTAACAGAGTGGGGTGAGGCCAAGAATATGTATGGACTGCAAGTTAGACACTGCCTATCCTACCAGGGACTGATATCAGAGTATAGACAAAGAGAAAGAGATAGGGGTAGTCAAAGTGAAGGAACTGCTCTGATAGAGTTTTTACTTGAATCTAGAGCAGAAGCTGTTGTGAAAAGGGAGTTGTTGTGTCTTTCGGCTTTTCCCGGTTAGGGGTCGCCACAGCAGAACTTTTTACGTGCCGAGTTGCCAGCCCTGATTCACAACTTTCAATGAAGGTACGCCCATTCACGCATGTCTCCACGCAGAAGACGCTCTAGCTGAAAATCGAACCGGACAGCGTCTTACTGTGAGGCGACAACACTACCGCAGCACCACCACCGCAGTAGGTATTTAAAATATTGTGTGATAACTATAAGAATTAATCAGAAGAGGTTAGAAAAGATTGGGAAAAGAGAATAGAAAAGCAATTTACAGAGGAAGAATGAGAGCGCATATGTATGCCTCTCAAATATGTAGCAATGTCCAGAAGGGTTAGGAATTTTGCTTGGAAGTGTTTGCATTGATATTATTATACCCCCAGCAGACTTCAAGCAATGTTTACTCAGATAGACAACAACTGTCAAGGAAGAAAGAGGTAACAGGGAGCATGTTCTTTGGGAGTAGAATGAGCTGGCAGATTTTAAAAATTCTCAACCGAACACTCTGTCAAAAATATTGAGGTAGTAAATGGTTGTAACTAAGGAAATGATTCTTTTGAGCTGGGACACTGGATCTAAATAGACTAGACACAATAAGGCTTTATTAAGGTTTATTGTACTGGCTGACAAAAATGCAGTTACTAAAAAGTGAAAATCAAACTCTAAACCAAATCTATCTGAAGCACTGAACATTGCAAAAGAGATAAAATAACTAAAAATGATATCTTTAAAGAAAGGAAATGGCAAATAAAATAGAAATAAGTGGAATTTACAGGAACAATGCATGCAAATGAATGTTTAGAAGGAGAAGGGGTGAGGTTTGAGTGAAGGTAGGAATTGAGTCATTTATGTGATGTTTAGCTAAATACGTTGCAAAAAAAAACATATTTTTTAACATATGTAAATAAAAAATGGCAATATGGTTTATTTTCTTTTCTTCTAATGTATGTGCATCTCTGTCTTAAGTGATAATTTAATAATGGTGTTAAAAAAAAGAAATTGCCAGGGACAGGTTGATTATGATGGTAGACCAGCATCTCACTGAGATGAAGTAATTCCTGGTATCTCTCAGTGGAAAAGTGAGAGAACCCTCATACCCTGTGGTGAACTGGATGGAGGAGATCACTGCCTGAGTATCAATAATTATGCCCCACTATTCACCTGGGGCATCATTACTACCTGAGCGTATGTAATACGCCCCAGGTGAGTAGTGCCATGTGGCATTCCTGTGGGACATTGACTAGCACCTTTGCCTGATTTACTCAGACGCACACATCTGCATTAGGGCTACAGCACAAAACAACCTGCACTACAAAGTACAAATGCTTGAGGGGCTGTAAGGGTGCCCTAGGTGAGTAGTTGCACATGCCATTCCTTTAAAACATTGACTTGCACTTCTTTATGGTTTACTTAGACAGACATTTGCATTTACGTAAAGGCAGGACAATAAGGCTGCAAGAGAGACAACCTGCATGACAAGTTATGCATGTGTCCATAGGCTATCTATCTATCTATCTATCTATCTATCTATCTATCTATCTATCTATCTATCTATCTATCTATCTATCTGTCTATCTATCTATCTATCTATCTATCTATCTATCTGTCTAACCTACTAACTATCTATCTGTATATACACATATGTACACACACATGCACACACATGCACACACTCACACACATATTTATTTATTTTTTTAATTCTGCAGCACCTTGCCCAGTGTCTTCCCTATGCACACCTAATTGGTCCATTTGTCCAGTACAGGAGATGTGCATTCCTGAGTGAGGTTAGAGTCCTATGGCACATTCATTCCTGCCAGAAAACCCTACTGGACCAACAGATCCACATCACAAATGTTGGTTGGTGGGGGGTATGCTACTTTGCTGGTCCTGTGGAGCAACCTACCCCTCACCTGATGAAGCACTCCCTTCCCCCTTATTAGCTCTCTGAACTCCAATGTGTGCTGCCACCATGGGGAACGTGCCTCTGTATGTTGACTCTTCTGACTCATGGCTGTGCATTGTGGCAGTGTGTGCTCCATAGCCCTATGCTTCACGTGTGTGGCACCTAGTGTTACCACTAGCTGTCACTCAAGTAGTGAGCCAAGTCACTTTCCTCCTCCTAGAGGTACCAGCATTGCCATAGATGAGTTACTTGTATGCGTTTTCAGGTTCCTCTGGGATTGGATCTAGTACAAAGGATCAGCACATGACTGATATTAGTGGGTCTCTGGATGCTAACAATGATGGCACCATACCTATGGCACAGTCTGATAACACAGTGGCACAGTCAGCATTGTTAACAGTGGAAACCCCAGAAAAAGAACCCATATGGTGGAATCATATCAGCAAGCTTTACAATCAAAGGAAAATAATTTTGACCAAAAGCAAGAAGAGTAATTCCCAGAAGATCCCTTGTCATTAAAATAAACAAACAACTCAGGCGCTCAATAAGATCCACCAAAGCCAAGTTTAAGGCTAAGATTGTTGACCATGCCAAAGACAATCACAAGGCCTTTTTTAGTTATGTTAGTAATCTCAAACCACAATGCAGCAATGCGCTGAGCTGATTGTGAACAATGTTACTTACACTGAGGCTGAAAATATAGCAAACCTCCTGGCAGATAAATTTAGCTTTAACTTTACCCCTCTCTCCCTTTTTTAATTTCTCTAAGTATTTTGGGTTTCTAATACCATGACAGGAATGGACCCCATAAGTTAAAGTATGATTAAAATTTATGAAAGTATAGTATTGTTTAGTCTTTGACGTTAGCCAGAAGTGCTCTTTGCAGCACCCGCAATGTGCCCAGTAATGACTCTTTCTGCAATTCATATGGAGTTACATGTATCAGTAACTTATCTAAGTATGATTGTAAATTCTTTTTTAAAAGATTAATTGCTCTTACTACTACTGAAACTGTCTGGGTATCTTTCTTCCACATTGTCCTCACGTCTTCCTGTAAATCTTGGTATTTTATAACTTTGTGTCTCTCTGTACATAAGACACTATAGTCACAAGGTGTAGCAATTTCAATGATCAGTACTACTTGTCTTCTTTTCATGGACTACTATATCTGGATTTCTCACATCTATTTTTTGAACTGTTGGTGATAATCCCATGTGATATAAACTTCATCGCTTTCTCCGATGCTTTGTGGCCCATGTTTCCAGTATTTTTCAGCTCCTTCAATATTATAATGTTTGCACAATCCCCTGTGCTATGGTCTTGCCATATTATTATGCCTTTCCGTATACAGTCCTGTTGACATTAGTATATCACAACCAGCAACAAGATGTGTGACTGTTTCCAATTCTATTTTACAAAATCTACATTTGTCTGTTTCTCCCACATGTTCAATGGACTTTGTAAACCAACGTGTATGTATTCCACTATCTTGGCCCACCAATATTAACATTTTGTCTTTTAATTTAAATTCACCTTTCCTTAACCATTCCTGTGTTCGATCTTGATCAACATGAAGTTGTTACAAGAGCTTTCTATACTTGCAAATATAAGTATGCATTTTCCACATTTCCTGCCTTCTCATCTGATCCTTCATCTTATATTCTTTCTTTCATTTTTTGGCACATTCAGTTGTTGCTAGATTTTTATCTACTTCTGGTTTGATTTCCATTCTCGCTTGATGTCGATATGCTTCTGCTAAAGTAAGCAGGGATATCATCTTAGACTTATTTTCCTCATGTTTCAAAACTTTCACTATATTTGGGTCTTAGGTTCATAGGTTCATAGGTTGATACTAGGCTATCTGCCCTAGGGCATTTATAAGCCTAGCCAGTGCGTGTTTGGCTTTTGCCACCCTTTTAGATTAGTTGACCGTGCCTCTGTATAGTAGGTCACAGAAGAGATCCCGGGGTAAACCTACGATCTCCCATCCACTCGTCAAGATTTCTCTTGAAGAGGGTCATTGAGGGGCTCTGCCTAACATGGATTGGGATTTTGTTCCAGAGTGAGGTGAGCCTCTGGGATATGAATATGTCCATCAAGCATGTCCTATTTATTTCTGTGCTGAGGTTTAAGTCCCTGGAGCGTGTATCTCTAAGGGATTTGGATTTCCTGAGGTGGAGCATGTCCATTAATTCTGGGTTGGACATGGCTTTATACGTCAGGCACAGATCGCCTCTGAGTAGGCGGTAAGCAACTGAGTAGAGCTGGAGTTTATTTAGCCTAACTGCATAGGGCATCTGTTTGAGTCCCTTGATCCTCTTGGTGAGGTACTTTTCAGGTCTTTCCAGTTGCTGCAGGTGTCGGGTAAGGTACATCCTGAATGGGGCATTGTATTCAATTATGGGCCTGATGAGTGATGAGTAGAGGGGCACAATGACCTCTTGATCTAGATGTGAGCCCTTTCGTGATAAGGTGGGCTGTATAGAAGGTCTTTCTAACCACTTTGGTAACGTGATTGTCAAAGGAGAGATTGCTATCTACTTGGGTCTCTAAATCCCTAATTACTTCTTCCGTACTTAATGGATTACCACCTATGTGGTAATTTATGGGCACTTTGCTTTTCCCAAAGGGGATGACTATGCACTTTTTGGCATTTAGCTTTAGGCCACGGCTCTGGCACCAGTTATCCATCTCTGTGAGACCCTTTTGGAGGATGCTTGTGTCAGTCGACGAGTCGATTATGGCACCCAGTTTACAGTCATCTGCGAACTTGGTCAGCCATAGTCCTCCCGTGTTAGCCTGTACCTCAGAGAAATATACACCGAACAAGAGAGGTCCCAGGACTGAGCCTTGTGGGATGCCACTTGTAACTGGTTTAGAGTCTGACATGGCACCTGCAATTCTGATCATGTGGGTTCTATCCCTGAGCCAGTTTGCAACCCATCGTGTGACATAGGGGTTGATATTTAAGCTGGTGAGCTTATTTATGATGCCCGAGTGGGGTATTGTGTCAAAGGCTTTTGCGAGGACCAGGTAGGCTGTGTGGACTACCTTCCCTTCATCTATGGCCTTGGTGCCTGTTTCAAAGAAGTCGACCAGGTTCAAGAGGCAAGATCTGTCCTTAACAAAGCTGATTTGGGTAGGATCCAGTGTTTGGACGTTCCCAATGTCTTTGTTTATGAGTTCCATGATGATACGCTCAATAGCTTTGCAGACCAGGCTAGTCAGGCTTATAGGGCAATAGTTTCCGGGGTCCGTTATGGCACCACCTTTGTGGAGTGGGACCACTGTTGCTGTACGCCATTCCTTGGGTACATATCCTGTAGTAAGGCTGAGATTGAACAGTGACTTTATGTGAGGGTTCAGTTCTTCTTGGAGCTCGTGTAGACGCAGCCCGGGACACCATCCAGTCCCACTGATGCTGTGTTTTTTGTTTTGGAGGGCAGCTCTCACCTGTGCATCTGTGATGTCAGGGAGGCTACACTCTGTTGGGATTGACATTTGCTCTTTTGGGGGGAAGGGGGGGAGAAGTTTGCACTGAACCTGTCTGCCAGGATGTTGGCAATGTCTGTGGGTTCAGTGTATTTTTTGCCATTTTGCACTAACTCAGAGCATATCTGGGAGTTGCCACCCAGGTTCCTGACATAACTAAAGAAGGACTTGTGATTATCTTTAGCGTCTTGTGCAATTTTTCTTTCGAAGCTGGCCTTAGATGATTTTATGAGGGATCGTAGTTTCTTGCTAGCACTGATCAGAGATGCCTTTCCTTTTTGGGATTTTGCTCTATCATGTAGTAGCTTCCTCCTTCTGTTGTATAGCTTATTTATGGCTGGGGTCCACCAGACAGGTCTCCTACCTTTGGAGGAGTGAGTCTTGGTTTTATTTGGGATATCACAATCCATGCATTCTTGTAGGTGTCCATAGAATGCATTTGTAAAGGATTCTGCAGTTTGGGCCATATTTTCCACTGGCCCGGGGGCTTTGAAGGATTCCACCTTGGTTTTGAGAAGTGTGAAGTTTGCTTTTGAGAAGTTCTTCACCGTGGTTTCCTTGTCTGGGGGTGGGGACAGGATATGGATGTCCAGTAAGATTAATTTATGGTCAGGTCTTGTGAGGTCAGCAGATATGTATGCAGTCTGACAATTGCAGATCTATACATGTAATCAGTTTTGAGAAGGCCCATACCTCCTTCAGAATGGGAAATATATAATTTTTGTATGCACTGATTTTTATAAATCATTTGATGAGCATGAAGCATCATTCTTGTTTTCCTGTCCAACCTATCCAACACCTTTTGGGTCCAGTCAATCATTCCAAAAGTGTAAGTCAGGACAGAAAGAGTAAACTGGTTTATACCTTGGACTTTGTTCCTAGATGTCACCGCTATTTTCACTTTTAATTTAAGTCTTCTAAAATATTAATTACGAAGCTTTATTCACATTTGTTCATGTTTTATTGTTGATCCTTCATCGATTCCCAAATATTTATACACTCCCTGTTGCTCAAGTTCTTTTATATCATAGTCCTGGTGCCTCAGCTTTCCTGCTTTAAAGGTTGCATTTGCACATTTATCAATACCAAATGACATTCTTATATTGTCTGAAAACTTTTTGGCCACTTGCAGTTGTGCTTTGAGTTCATCAGCTGATGAACTATACAGCTTTAAATCATCTACAAAAAGATGAGAAGTCTTTACACTTTGCTGTTTTCTGGGAGAGTCAAATTGTAGCCATGACCTAATCTGTTAAGTAGACAACTTAATGGGTTAAGGGCAAGTCAAAATAGCAACAGTGACAGAGGCTCACCCTGGAATATCCCCCTTTGAATTTTTATCCTGGAATAATAATTTGTCCTTTATCATGGCTTAACTGCAAAGTGGTTTGCCACTGTTTCATGGTTGCTGTAATGTAATCAATCAGTGTAGGGTATACCTTATACATTTTAGCACTCTTTTATCCATGAATGTGGGATACTGTCTATGACACCCCTGCACTGGCCCAGTAATCAAGGAGCCTCAGTCCTCACCACTGGCAAAAGTGGGGGGTGTACACACTGGGAGGATGACAAGTACACACATAGTAAAGTGCAATTTCCCTTAAGAGCACACAGAGATCACAGTCAGTCTGGGGCTGGTTTCTCCCTCTTTCTCCCGATCCCCAGTAAGACTCCACACTGGCGCAGCTATAGAGTTGAGATCTCGACTGAGTGGCAAACTAAGACCTCCAGCACCCTCTCTGTCCAACCAGTGCTTCATGTCACTGCCCAAGTAGCTGACATACACACTTTGAGGTTTGATTTATATACAAACACACACACACACACATACCTGCGAAAGACTGGCACAGGTTTACTAGCTATGCCCCCTTCTGCCTAGACTATAAGGTAGTTTCAACTGTCACCAGCCATTACTTATCAAATACTGTAAGGCCCTTAACAAAGAGTGTCCAATTCTACTGTGTAATGTTACTATTATCCAAATGGTATTTTGACCAAGAGACAAGACTATTAGGAGTGGCCCACAGTGTCACCAAATGGATATGCAAGTACTCTAATATGTTTTCCAAATATCAGCCACAATGATAGGCTTAAATATATTTAATAATAAATAATAAAAGAACAAGGCAATACTCAGTAAGTAATCAGTTACATCAGAGTTCAAAATCACAAGAAATATTTAAAACAACATTGCAGGACAGTCCCAAACAAATAAAGAAAACATATAAGCTATACTTACTATATTCCTATCTGAATCTAAAAGAGTTACTATACTTACAGAACAACAAGCAGGCAGAAGTGGTGAGTGTATGTTGTCAGGCCAAAGACAAATACAAAATGCCCCCTCTCTCTTTCACATAGTTCTTAAATTAATATCTCAAATATTGCTGCTGGGATACTTGCAGGATGACATCACTTTTGTCATCTGACTATTCCAGGTGAAAACCCCCATTGCGAGAAACTGCCAGCATTTTAGCATCTCCTTGTGAAAAATGCATATCTCTCAGATCTTTGCAACTGCTGGAAAACATAAAGCAATAAAACACTTATAAAACGATACAGAAGGCACCCTAGTTCTAGACATCCTGTCTCCTTGCTGCAATGAAAGTAACTTTTATAGCACATTCATAAAACAATTTAATTTCAAATATTTTCTTGAAGTTTTGCATGTTAAACCTCTATGTTCTAGTCCCCACTGTTAAAACATATAAATTTACAGAGGTACAACAGTTTATACACATTTATGTTCTACTCCAGGAGGGTACACTGTGGTCACACATCTAGGCTCAGTAATGTACAAACCCTGTTCAACACACACTTCTGTACCAGTAGCTTAATATACACATAATATACAGCTTTAATACATTTGTAAGACAAGCATATGAATCATGTTGATATTCACAAATGACATATGATTATTTACAAAATTCCAGACAGCTGTGCTGGCAGTATCTTCTTCTGTCACACTTGTATATAAATCATATTAATATTCTCAAATGACATATAATTATTTACAAAATTCCAAATAGCTGGGGTGGCAATATGTCCTTTTGTGATGCTGTCAAAATGTTTTTATAGTCTATCCATGCCATACTTAGTTTATTCCCCTTTTTGCAGTTCTCCATTATGACTTTATTTAACAACAAATGATAATTTGTCCATATGACTTTCTTTTATTACCCTTTTGTTCTATTGCCATGATTGAGTTTTCTTCTAAATGACTATAAACTCTGTCAGCACGGAAGGCAAGTTATTGGTCTATAGCTTTTAGGATAGCTTGCAGGTTCGCTTGTAAGTAGGAGTATTGTTTTTCCTATTGTTAACTAGGCTGGTGTCTGGTCAGGGTGTGCATATAAATAGTTCTTACTCATGGCTAAATCTTCATGTAAAGATGTTAATACTTTTAGCCAGAAGTTAGATACTGCATCTGGGCCTGGGGGTTTCCAATTAGGAGCTTTTCTTAATGTTGTTTCATTCTCTCTGGCTGTTACTTTATCCCATTTCATATCCTGTACAGTTGAACTTCTTATTCTCTTTTAATTCTGCTATCCATTTAGCATCTTTGTTATGTTCTGCAGGATTTTCATAAATATTTCTCCAAAATGTATCTATTTCTTCTTTTTTTGGTAGTGTTTCAATTCCTTTTGCCTTGTTTCCTAATTCTCTATAAAACTTTTTTGGGTCATCAGTAAATTGACTATTTTGTGCTTTTCTTTTATGTCTATATACATATCTTCTAAGTTTTTCTGCCTGTGCTGATATTTTTAGTTTATTATTTCCAATACTGCACATTGCTTTCATCATGTCTATCTTTCTGAGTATTTTTGTTGATCTCTTCCCTCTTCTATACTCTAATAACAGTGACACTTCTTGTCTTAATTGCTTTATAGTTCTCTCTGTTTGATACTTCCATGATGGCATTCAATTTCTCCCCTTTCTTTCCCTTACTACCCTGTGTTTTTATGGCAAGACTTTATCTGTCATTAATTTAGCTGCACAGTAAAAGGGATGATCTTCCACAGACCCAGGCAATTATAGGCCCATAAGCCTGACCAGCCTCATTTGTAAAGCCATAGAAAGACTTAACATTCAGGACATAGGGAACCTGCAAACACCGGACCTATCTCAGTTTGGATTTATCAAGGCCAGGTCATGTTTACTCAACCTGGTGGACTTTTGAAAAGGTCATAAAAGCAATGGATGAAGGCAAAATAGTACACACCACATATCTTGACTTGGCTAAACCTTTTGACTGAATTCCCCCCTCAGATGTAGTAGAAAAGCTAAATGAACTGGGAATAAGCCCTTATGTCAACAACTGGATTGCCCCCTGGCTCAGAGATAGGATGCAGGAAATCAAAATAGGGGAATTTAACTCCACAAAGAGACCATTCACCAATGGAGTCCCCCATGGTTCTGTGCTGGGACCTCTCCTGTTTGGCATCTACTTTTCTGAAGTAAAAATCAATACCAAAAGGCTCTGGCTGAAGCTAAGTTTATGTATGACTTCAAGTTAGGAGGTGTTACTGTATCCCCAAATGACTTAGCCACCCTACAAGAAGCTTTGTCCCAAATAAATAACTTGTGCCAAAAGTCATGGACTTAAGCTAAATGCCAAAAAATGCATTATTGTATCCTTTGGGAAGTCATCTACCCCACAGAACTACCATATTGGCAACATGCCCCTAAGAATTGACCCCGTGGTTCAGGGTTAGGGAACTTATATGGACAGTGACTTAACTTTTGACCAGTATGTGTACATTGTTGTAATAAAGCCCTTTTATATTGCACAGCTTATAAACAAAGGAATTGTGTCTAGGTATAGGGATGTCATTGTTCCTTTTTTCTCAGCCCTCATTAGGCTGATCATTGAGTATAATGAACACTTTGGCATGTATTTGCCTAGACAGATGCAATAAGTGGAATTCCCAGACAGATATCTTACTAAAAGGATACAAGGCCTAAACAATATGTCCTACACAGACCATCTCAAAGCACTTTCACTATACTCAGTATCCTACAGACAGCTAAGAGGTGACCTGTGTCTGGCATATAAGCGATCCTCTGACCCAATACTGATTTATTGCATATCAGCAAGTATGGTGGCATCACAAATACTCAGCCTAGAGATCTAAACCTCTTCTAAACATCAACAGAACAGCTTGGAGAGACGGGTATATGTAGCAGATGATACCACTGCTCTGAAACAGACTCTGTATGCACATGTAACAAAGTTCATTCCTGTCTATATTCAAGTGCAACTTGGATATATGGATGAGAAAAAGAAAATTTACCTCAAAACTGCCCCCTGTACTACTAATGGACAGAGGCAACTCCTAAATGCTTTATCTCATGCCTGGGTCCCCTCAAATTATCTATGGTATGATCCTAGTTATACTCATTAGGGGTAATATATAATTATCGACCATGGGATGGTAAGGCACATCTCTAATCAAATGGGATACATTACTTGAGCACAAAAAGGGAAATTGACTAGGCTTAAAATGGCCTACAAGGGCAGCTAGCCTACTACTTACCTATGAACCTATTTGCCTGTGGATACCATACTCATGTTACCCACAGCTGAGGGGAATGTGGATGCCCAGGATGAACCTCCAGCACCACTTGTGTTTAATGAAACTTGTGCCACCCATGTCAGTTCTACTCTTGATACACAGTCAGCATCATCATAGACAGCATCAGTGGGTCACACTGCCTCTGAGGTGCACATGCATGACACTGGGGAGAGGTGTGTAGGTGACTGTCACCATTTTGACTCCACAACATTACCTAACTTGGAAGTTTCTTTGGCATCAGTCAGTGAATGTGTGGGTCTGTGATGCACGCTCAAACAGCTACTGACCAGATTATGTCAGAGTGTGATATATGGTCTACATGAAGACTGGAAATCATTGTAGGGACAATGGAATATTCTGCAAAGCATGCACCATGCACCATAACATGGAGTATAGGGATCTGGGGCAGACATGCTTCTAAGAACAGTAGTGTCCCAGTTTCATCCACTGGTGCATCCATGTAGCTGCTGGGAACTGGTAGGAGACAGTTACACTCAAGAATAACACAGATGGTGCACACCATTCCTGGAACAGCTGTGGTGTCCATACCATCCATGGCTGCCACCATCCCCAGCTATGGATGTTCTCATGGAAGTGGCCAGTGCTTTTCTGGCTCCATCATGGGCAAAGCACTCTGGGTTCTGCTGTCCCACTCTGGCCTATTCCCCCACTGCCTTACCTCGAATAACACATACTGGCATGAATTCAAGTAGTTGTAGTTGCCATCATTCTGCTGGAAGACCACAGTTGGAGCCACTGTAGCATTCCTGCACATGCACCTGCTGTACTATGCTGTCCCTGACAAGTTGCCTCCAGCCCTGACATAGCAAAATCACATGATACACAACAGCCAGCATTCCTCCCAAGGGAAGTGATCCCTGATAACCCACAATCCACAGTTATGTGCATGGCTACCACAAAAAACACTATCTATGATACCTCCACCTATGCTTGCATTGCTATCACCTGTCCCTGTGGCCTACCCCACCTGTGGAAGCTATGAAGATGACTATGCCCTGCTGACCATTCTGGCTGATGTAGGTATGGTAACATCTAATGTACAGCATAGCCACTCAATGCACTGTAATGCACTGACTGGATGTGTTAACGGATGCATCTTTTTATTTGTTGACTTGTCACAGTACAGAGTTCTTTTCCAGATGCTACATCCCTGTCAGAGGCATGACATATTTTGCTTGTTTCTGCCTTGCATGAGGGCCTGCCTCAGCTAGTTCCTCAGACAATGTCTCACCTGACCAGGCAGGTCTACTATAGGTATGGTATCCCCTTACTAGAACAGTTCATGTAACATCATGTTATGTAGCATGGCACAGACCACAAATATTTTTCTGCATGTTTCCAGAGCAGACTGTGGTGCACAACCAAAATCTATTCAAGCAGTGAAAGAATGTCTTCAGTACTCTGAAGAAATGTTCAATGATGTTACATGTCTGTAACAGTGTGGTGTTGTATACCATTTCTGCCACAGTCTGGGATGGTGCAGGGAGTCACCTGCAACAAACAACAGCAGGCACTATCATGACCGGTTTGCTACCTATGGTCATGGGACTGGACAGCTGTGGCCTCTATGGATGGTAGTGTGTGCACCTACCAACTAGATGACCCTGCTGAAACTCAGTCAGTATTAAGAACTGCCTGGATTGGGCACAGACACATTGCAAATAATACAATGTTTTCTGCACACCACCAGGCAGTTGATGAGGTGGAAGCACTTTCAGTTGATATATTCTATGACATGTGGAGTAGGGGGCTTTTATAGCAATGTGGGTGCAGAACTGGATTCTGAGTTTGGTTTGCACCAAACAGTTCCTTGTGAATAAAACAACTGATTTATGTTTACTAAAATAATGAAGACTCATTTTCATTAGCTGAAATTTCATGTGTTATGCTGATGATGATTATTACTCTTGTCTCCAGTCAGCGCAGTTATACTCTTTGTAATTCTCGTAATTTATACAATCAGATCAAAAGCAGATTTTTTTGTGTATCTGTTTTCTTCTTATTTCGGCTTTTTCCCGGTTAGGGGTCGCCACAGCAGATCACCTGTCCACTCGTGATTGGCAGTGGAGTTTTACGGTGTCGAGTTGCCAGCCCGGCGCCCAACCTTCCACAGAAGGCACACACACGCACACATTCACACTTATCTGTAAGAAACTAAAAGCAAATTTTAAAAATAGAATATTGAGTTAAGAAAACTGGTTGGAGAAATTCAAGTTTTGTTAAAAGAGTAACCAAGTCTAAAAAGCCAGTTTCTATGAAATTCTTTGTTCATAGGTTCATAGATTCATATGTTGGTACTAGGCTATCGCCCCTAGGGCCTGTACAAGCCTAGCCATAACAATTCCCTGGCTACTTCTTCCCACAATATTTTCTTCCCTGTTGTTTTTGTACCTAGTACCAATTTTCAAATTTTACAAGATTTTGGTGAAAAATGGAAAACGGTGGCTTTAAGTATAAATTCACAAAAAACAAGGCATTGTCTGAATTATTTGCCCAAATTTATTTTGTAATAGGCTAACCAAGATTATATTAAAGTCTCTTAGTCACTAGGAGAAATCAACATTGCAAAACATGATGGGTGTGAAATTACTTCCCTACACATTGATGAGGACAAACTGGACACGGTTCTATCAGTTGGATTTAGCTCGCTGATATTGAACCCCTTGGTCACTTTTTTCCATAGAAAATTACTGCCAGTGTAGTTTCTCGGTATGCAATGGCAATGATTTACTTGTTTTCACAAATTTCTGTTTTCTCTGTGTTGGTACAGGTGTAGAGGTAGTATATATAGGTTTAGAGTGTGTGTGGGGAGGGGGCTTATCCTCCACATAGGCATTGAAGGGGGAATACCATCTGCAAAAAATGCTAACATTTAAGTTTTTCTTTAGGTTAAATTCCTGACCAGTTTTGCTAGGCAAGTTAGTTCTTCACCAAGTTTTAATTTAGCAAGTCATATTGAAAGTGTATAAAATCCCCAGACAACTGTTAGACCAGTAGGGTTGAAAATCATACTGTAGTAGAATCCAAACATAAATCATACTTATGTTAAATAATTATAACTAAGGATATATGCAGACACATTCCTTTTATTGGATAAGTCCATTTTTCTTCTAAGGATCTCTCAGAAAATTTGACTTATTGAAGCCAGAATTCTTACGAATGTCTAACATTATGCACTCAACACAGACTTGTACATAACTTACTAAGAAATAGGCTTACACATTTAGAATTAGTTATAGCTATGGGGCCAGCATTTCAAAATGATTAATACATTTGCACAAACAACACAGAGGTCTATCTTCTACCAGGAGCCATCCCCAATCAAGCACCTCCCTCTCCCAACTTTAATTTGAATACCAAAAAAAAGCTCCTTTTTCTCTTCTTCCCTCCTTTTCCTGCATCTGTCAATGATGAATACTGATCCCCTAATACTTTTCATCTGTAGTTATTGCCCCTTCACCCCACTTCAGCTATGTCTCTATTTTCTAAAGATATGCTATAAGTGGCTGGATACTCTAAATTGATCATGTGAGTGTGCATCCCAGTATGTGGTATGGAACAACAGCTACTTCAGGGCTAGCCACCCAGCAGTATGAACTTTGGCTCTAGATGATTGCCTCTGTTGAAGTGGCGGCCCAACTCCATGTGCAAAAAAGGGAAAATGCATTATGGATGAATGGATAGAGTTGTACTGGGACACAAATATGAGGTTGTGAGTATAAATTTGAATTTTCTGGCTTAATTTCTGCTTGTACCAATCAGTCTTTGAATATCAGTATTGTATTTGAATCATTTGGTCACCAGATAATTAGAAGTGAGCAATAGGTAAAAAAAATTATTATATTTTAGTAGGAAAATGTGGGAAAAACATACAAAGCAAGTGAGAACCAGCATGGGAAGCAAAGCAAATCAGTCGCTCCAAGAAAAATAGACCAAATTTATTGCACAAACACAGGTTAAGCGCTTTTGTCAAAGCAGATCCACAAGACTTCCTCAGAACAAAAGAAATTAGTCACCAAACAGTTTAAATGTCCCTCCCACAAGTCACATGTAAAAAAAACATCCAATAAAAACATATACAAGTCAAAGTACAAACCATGTGAATATTTATAAATAAAAACATTAAATGTTAAATATAAAAAGATCTCAGCTTTTGGAAGTACTTATCAAACATAATCAAAAGTCCATTGAAGGACTAGTACAGGAAGCAACTGAACTTGAGAGGGGTATTCACAATGACTTATTATTTGATCAATGCAAGGAGAACTATTATAATATATTTCATGAAATTGACAAAATCATCTTGGAAGTACAGGGGAGAAAAGAAAGGAAATATGAGTGTGACCAGCTGGATTACAGTAATGGTACAGCCTATCTAAAACCCCCCTACAATGTGGTATCAACCCAGGAAAGTGGTGCATTTTCCAATAATCGCGATGACGACCCAGAGGTTGAAGCTTCAGCCCCTTTAGGCCCGGATCCCTGAGGCGGTCGGAGAGGATCAGAAATCGCCAGAACTATCAGCAGGGCTCATCGTGGGGAGACCGCAACCAGAATGGGAATCGCTACCACCAACATTGGAACAAGAACAACAACAACAGGAACTAGATGTGAGTGGTTGTGACTTTGAAAACATTGTTATTCCATGCCTTTCCACCAGTAGAGATGTGGACATTATCAAGAATTCTCGTGGGGACTTTATTTTTAACTATTCAGACGTGAGTTTTGACTTTAATTTGGCTGACTTACTCAGTAAAGGTTTTAACTTTATACCCACGAATCATAGTAAAATTGACAGTCTCATCATTGATTTGAAACTTTTTTGTGGAAATTGAATTTTAAATTAATTTTCAAAGATGCTGAAGTTACTTATGTGGCAGAAACTTTAAGAAAAAGTAGTCTGTTTAACCCGCCGCTCCCTATGCCCTTGATAGTGTTTGAAAAGCTTTGTGAGTTCGATTTCAGGAATTTATCGTCTGGTATTTCTTTGAAAAAAATTAACAATTTGTCCAGATCTGAAGTTGAATTCCTAAAACAGCTCTGTACTAATAGGTCTATTCGGGTCATGAAACCCGACAAGGGAGGGGGGGGGGTAGTAATAATAGGTGTGGAAGACTATTTGAATAAAATGTTTTTGCATCTTAGTGACATTGATTTTTATGACGAGACATCTTTAAATATGGTGAACATTGCATATTCTAAAATTGATTGGTTACTTCAAGACATGTTGGACCAAGGACAGATTGACATAGACCTATGATCTTTGTTAGATGTCAAGTTCCCCATTGTCCCAGCTATATTTGGACTTCCTAAACTCCATAAAGATTTATGTGATCCACCGTTTCATCCAATTGTTAATGCTTCAAGGTCTAAAACTCACTCTTTGGCAAGATATGTGGATTTTAGACTAAAAAATGTTTTGGTTGGAAACACACATATTTGTAGGGACTCATGGGACTTTCTGAGCAAGGTTTCTGAAGTTTGTTTTGATGAAAATCTCATTTTTTTGTACTATTGGTGTTAACAATTTGTTTAATGTTATCCCACATGAGTTAGGGCTCGACTGGTTTCATGAGTTTCTTATGGAAAAGGGAATGTTTTGTAATAATGAGATTAACACTCTAGACTTGATGATGGAATTGGTGTTAAAAATAATTTTGTGTATATTGATGGCCATTATTTTCTCCAGAAAAAAGGGGTGGCAATGGGGGCCATTTGTGCCCCCATTTTTGCGAACATTGTCATGTTTAAATAAGGGACTAAGTTTGTGTTGAATTCTTTTGCCCCTATACAACCTTGGAGTCTTTATCTCAGATTTTTGGACGATATTATTATTTTTTGGAAAGCTTCTGAAGTAGAATTACAAAATTTTATTGAATATCTTAATCATACTACTTGCTTTCTGAAGTTTAGTGCTAAGTGGGACAAGAATGAAATCAATTATTTAGATGTTCACCTTTCAAAAGATTGTGTGGGGAGAAGATTTGTTAGTCAAATTTATAGAAAACCAACTTTTTCGAATGGTTACTTACATTATGAAAGTTGTCACCCACCCCACCAGAAGAAAGGTTTGGTAGAAGCTCAATTCATTAGGTTAACTAGGATGACTTCTGAGGATGACACTTTTTTAGGGAAGCTGATAAACTTATCAAAATGTTTTCAGCTAGGGGGTATCCCGGTGCACTTATTGAGAAAGTGTACTTTGAGGTGCGGGATAAAAGAATTAGAGGTTTTTATCCCCCTCTATTAGGTAATTCTGGATTGAACACCCTTCTAAAGGACAAGCAGACTAAAGCTGGAGTCAGTAATTTGCCACACATTACCTTTATTACTATCTATACCCCTGAATGTGAAAAAAATGCAACAATTGAAAACATACTGGCATGTGTTTTCTGTTTATAAAGAATTACAAGGGATTTATAAAGAGGGAGTAAAAATGGTTTATAGAAAAGGGAGATGTTTTAAAGACATTTTAGAAACTGTAGGTCAAGATACTAAATGTGCCTCTACAAGAAAGAAAGGCACACATAAATGTGGCTCTTGCAATTACTGCAGTTTTTTAATAGAACTTAATGAGGTCTTTGTAAATGGAAGGATGATTTCTGTGTATTTTTTTAACAATTGTAATACCAGGGATCTTGTTTATTTGGCTTTGTGTAAAAATTGTAATTGTTTTTATGTGGGAAAGACTCAGCGTAAGTTTAAGGAACGAATTTGTGAACATTCCCTTGATATTAGGAAGGTTAACATGAATAATGTTCTTGCAAAACACGTTTTTGAAAACAGTGATCATGCTTTTGGGTTTGTTGCCATTGACCATGTTAACAGAGATCTTAGAGGAGGTCCTTGGAATGAAATTCTAGAGCTTAAAGAATTGCAATGGCAAATTAGGCTCAATGCATGTGTCTTTCCTGGATTGAATGAAAACATTTCTATTTCAAGTGTTTTAAAGCTGAGATCTTTTTATATTTAACATTTAATGTTTTTATTTATATATATTCACATGGTTTGTACTTTAACTTGTATGTGTTTTTATTGGATGTTTTTTACATGTGACTTGTGGGAGGGACATTTAAACTGTTCGGTGACTAATTTCTTTTGTTCTGAGGAAGTCTTGTGGATCTGCTTTGACGAAAGCGCTTAGCCTGTGTTTGTGCAATAAATTTTGTCTATTTTTCCTAGAGCGACTGGTTTGCTTTGTTTCCCATGCTAGTTCTTAGTGTGAGGTGTGTGTCCACATACAAAGCAAGTGACTTGGTATAAAGTGTGCTAAAAGTTATAGATAACAAGATCATAATTTTGGAGTATGTGAGCAATAAAAGAGAAGTACATCTTATGTTTATATAAATAAAAACAGTAAATATGAACCAGTAATATTGAATAAGGATACAATATCTTTCTGGGATTGGTGGAGGGGGAGCAGGAGAAATAAACCCTGTTACTCATACTGTTAATTAGATGAAAGAGTTATTTTCTTTTCTTTTTTTAAACACTTTTTTAAATACCTTTATTGAACTATCAGTTGTGACATATGCAAGTTTACATTTATATAATAGTACTCAAATCATATTATCAAGTTCACATTTACAAATATTATGCATCACATATATTATGTATCGTATAATCAAAGTAACATTACATTATTGTTCATTCCTACCTTCCCTTGAACCTTGTTCCTTCCCAACATTTCCATGTTTTTATGCAATGTACTATCTTTTTCTAAGGACCCAACTTCCTTTTCTTTTATCTCTGTTAAGATATTCACTACTTCATGTATAGTTGATTTAGATTTTGATTTGCATTTTCTAGTAACTACTTTTTTGGCAGCCACCAGAATTAAACTTAACAAGGATTTACTACATTAAGACAATTCAAATCTTATATCCCAGCTCAAAAAATAATTTCCTTAGTTACATTCATTTGCTCACCCAGTATTCCTGACAGAATACTCTGTAGGGATTTTGTAAAGTATGTCAGTTCATTACACTTTGTGAACATATACTTTCAGGTACCTCTTTCTTCCCCATTGCACCTCCAACATTTGCCATCTACCTGAGGAAAAAATCCTTGTAGTCTGCTTGGGGATTAAAAGTATCTATGCAAACACTTCCAGGCAAAAACTCTAAATCTTCTAGATGTTGTTGCATATTTGGGAGCCATACATATGTCCTCCCATTGTTTCTTTGCAAATTGCATATCTAATCTCTGTTCCCAATCTTTTCTGACCTCTTCTGATTGATTTCTGCAGTTATTGTGCAATATTTTATATGCCCTACTAATTATCTTTTTTTGACAGCAGCTTCTGTTCTAGATTCAATTAAAAACTTAGCCAGTGAAGGTCTTTCATTTAGGATTTCCCTAGCCATTTATTTTTCTCTATACCAGCAGAAAGAATTGATCCTGACAAAATTATGGTGCAAAGGCAAAATATTCAAAATTGGAGATAGTAAAGTGTTTGTGGAAAATTATTCTTTACTGTACACCAAGCAGAAGAGAAACAAATGTATCCCAGCAATCAGGGAAAGTGGAGAGACAGATGTGAGATTCAAGCTGTTGTATCCAGCTGTCTTCTGAATATTTTTTTTCTTGGAGGATCAAACTAATTTTTGATGCAGAGCAGGTTAAGGCGGACATACAAAAGTTTATCCACAAAAAGTGAGCCAACAAACAGAAGGGGACACTGCTTCTTATTCTTCTGATAATAAAACACATGGAGAGACTTTGCCAGTGAACCCGTTTGTAGTGTTCCAAAAGAAAATGCCTGAGAGACAGAAAAAAGCACAGGCATTGACTAGAATAATTGGGATTTCCTTGGACTTAAACTGGAGTCTGTGGTTGAGAGATGGAGATGAACATAAAGAAGATTAGCAACACTTAAATTAGTGAATAAATATGAGATTCAGAGCATCAATCACATTTCTGATATATGGCTTTGCAAGAAAAAGTGGAAAGATTGGACTTTTGTTGACTTTGTTAAACATGTGGGTAACTAAAAAGTATATACCCCACTTCATGTCATTAATGTTTGGAAGGTCATTAAAGAGAAGGGGAAAAGTAACTGTAAGTGGAACAATTTTTGTTCTTAACAGTATTTGTAAAAAAACATTGCATGACATAAATTGCAGGTTTTATAGTAAAACATTTTCTGTTATTGCTGTATGTGATAAAGACACTAAAGTAAGAAGTTTTTTCTTCTTTTTTAGTTTTAAGAAAATAGGCATTACAATGTAAAAAAGAGAAGAAAGATGGAACAAAAGCATGTCGAAGTTAATATGCTGTAATCTCGAGTTGTTGTGGTGGGGGGTGAGCTGTAAAAGTGCTCAAACTATAATATATGTAGAAATGATATTTTATTATCTTGCTTTTACAGAGGCAAATGTCTGGATTAGGGCCTCGGGCTTAATCTAATAACACATTTTTGTGTAAGCAAGTAAATAAAAAAACAATTAATGTAATGAAATGTTTTCCTTTAACAAATAAATGCTCAGTTTGAGAAGTCCATAACTGAGGGCAGATTTACATTTTATTCTTAGGTTTCCATAGAGATGAGCTGCAATAAAAGCCAGGGGGCATTTTAAGGCTAAAAGTTAAAGTTTTCTGAAAACATACAAGCTGTTTTCACATATTGGAGGAGAATAAAGATAAGGCAAGAACAGGCAGCAATTACTTTAAGTAGGAGCACAGGCTATAACATACATCTTAGAATGCATAACTTTAATTTAAGGTTAGGTTATGCCTGTGCATATGCTGCTGTTGATTTGGGATAATTGTTCCTATCAGGAGGGATAAACTTCATTATCTGAAGATGAAAACCAGTTGTATATGTTTGCTTTAAGTTAACAGGTTATGGGGGTGTTTGGGGGTATGTTTGTATTTTTGTTTGAGGGTTTTCTTTAAAACATAAAATCTTATAAAACATGGCACAGATTCAAATGACAATGATAAGAAGCAGTTGTATAAAAGATCAACCTGCCAAACATTAGTGGGTGCATGCAACACACAAGTTGGAAATAGGCATGTAAAAAAAAGTTGTCATACATAGCAGGTGGGAATAAAAACTTCTTATCATAATGACTACAGTATTTATATTATCATGGAAGGTTAATGGCCTCACAAATATACAGAAAAAGAAAAAAGTATTGAATTATATTTAAAAATCCAGAGTGCAAATAGCAATGCTATGGGAGGCACACTTAGAAAAAAATGAGCATGTGAATTTGATAAAGAAAGGTTTTCAGGAGGGATATTCCGCAGAGTGTCAGAGACAAAGGAAAAGGGGAGTACTTTTACTAATTGCCAGTGGAGCTCCAATAGTGAAAGAAGAGGGGAAAAAAAGAAAAGAATGGTAGATTTGTAGTAGTAAGAGGATACTGACAAGGGAGGAGGATTATTCTGGCATGTATCTATAGTCTACCTAAAACTTCTATTATGGACTTTAAGAAATTTTTGGGAAAAATAATCAGCTTTCAGCAGGGAATATTACTTATAGGTGGGGACCAGAATTTGATTTGCAACAGTAAGGATGTATCTGGGGGACCTAGAAGGGAAAATGTAACAAAACAGGGGGGTAGATTTCTGAAACAAATCTATGAAAATAGTTGGTATGGAAGATGTGACTTCAATAGTAGGAACTTGGAGACAGAGAGAGAACTTACATATTATTCACCAAGGTACAATAACTGGACTAGACAGACATTATATTTCACAGAAACATGTGCATTTAATGGAAAGTTTCGACATACATCCAATAACTACTTCAGACCATGTGCCAAGAAAAAGAAAGATAAAAATGCAGGGTGATGAAGTAAAAATGAGACACTGGAGTTTCCCCTGACAACTGTTAAAAAGGCAGGAATTTAAGGAATGGGTAGTGGATTTATTTGAAATTTATTAGGGAAGACGTTATAGCTGGTAAGTGGGATGCAATGAAAGTGGGGTTTAAGAACAGGGTAGAAATTAAAGAAAAAGAAATATGGTTAAGAAGTAATAGGAATTATTTATAGGGGCTGACAAAGTTTAAAGTATTGCAAAATAAGGGGAATCCCACAGAAGAAGAAGAGGCCCAATTGTAGACTATAGAAGAGGAAATAAGGGAGTATCTGAATAATAAAGATTATTGTTAAGCAACTGTTTTTAATAATAAGTCCAGGGCACAAAAACTTGCAGCACAAACTTAGGGAGCCTATAACAAGAAAAATATCCCAAGATCCTGTAGAAGTATTAGAGATATTTCAGAAATGTTATGAAAATTTGTATAAAGCAGAGAAATGTGGAAATCAAGAAAGAGTACAAATGGAAAATGTATAGAAGACTTAAGTATGCCAAGGTTATTAGAGGTACATGAGGCTCAACAATTAACAGTTTAGATAGGGGAAAATGAGATAAAAACAGTGACACACAATCAAGCTGCAGCAGGAGCGACCTTAGGTCAACTGGTACCCTAGGCAAAAGGGCAACACGGCACCCCCACCACACCACCCAGTGCCCCCATCCTGGTCTACCTACACCAAATAAATACTGGAAAAGTGCCCCTACCAAAGTGGCACCCTAGGCAGCCACCTAGTTGGCCTATGCCTAAGGCCGGCTATGAGCTGCAGGAAAGTCTCCAAGAACAGATGGTATTTATGTGGAAATTTGGAAGCTAGGAGGGAAGAAAGTGAGAAAGATCTGGAAGGTATTGTTTAATAGTATTTAAAGGGAAGGGAAACACCAGCATCCTAGAAGAAAGCTGAGGTGGCTGTAATACCTAAAGATGGTAAAGACTCATCAGACCCAGCTTCATATAGTCCCATTTCAATTTTAAACCATGATTATAAAATGTTTATTTCTATAATAGCTAAAAGAATGGCAAAGGTGTTGCCAAAATTGATAAATATGTATCAGTATGATTTGTGGAGAGGAGGCAAACATTTGGCAACATTATTAGAACAATTATTATCCAGAGTGAAGCAGGGTACAAGGAAGTACTGCTGTTCTTGGTGGGTCTTGATGCACAGAAAGTATTTGACAGAGTAAGCTGGGATTTCTTGAGTAGGGCAATGGAAGCATCTGCATTCCCTGATACTCTAATAAGGTTAATTAAAGGATATATGACAGATCTGAGTCAAAAATTATGGTGGGAGGTTTCCTTTCTGACATGTTGCATCTGAACAGAGGAACCAGGCAGGGGTATACTCTTTCTCTTTGTTATTTGCTTTATATTTAAAGTCATTGTCAAAGAAAATAAGAAATCCAAGGATGTAACTCATATCATATCATACCATATAACTTCCCCCAACCCACTCCCTTTCTCCACTATATACCACCTTTTACCTCTCCCACCTCGCTTTCTTCTCTCTGTACTCTCGTCATATTTCTAACTTCCAAAAAATTTTAAAAAAGCTTGTTTTTTTTATCTGTACATAAATGTTTTACTTACATGTTTTTTTTTTTTATCTAAAATGCCTGTACTTTTAATATGTTTAGACTACATGAATCTCACTTTTGTAAATCATTACCGAGGATTTGAAATGTTATGTCTTTTTTTAACAAATTGTATATTATCTCCGTATTTTTCACTGTTCTACTACTTTACTTTTGTATAACTATTTTAAAATTGTCTACATCCTGTGGAGCTTTTCTCCCTGGGCCTCCACTGAAAACGGGCTGTTACAGGCCCAATGGACTATCCTGGTCATCAAACTGTAATACATAAATAAAATAAATATAATTGGTATGGTGATAAAAAAGTTGGCTTTATTTGCAGACAATATTATTTTGTATCTGATAAAACCAGAAAGAGATAGCTCAGTGGCGTGAAACATCTTGAGACAGTTTCAAGTCTTTTTGGGATTTAAAAATTAATGAATATAAAACAAAGGGTATAGATGTAAACTATGTACCCACATGTGAATTGGTCCAACAATACTCATATTTATGGGGATACAATGAAATTAAGTATTTAGGAGGATTGATTAAAGAGGATTCTGTTGTGGCAGCTAAGGATATGTAGGAAGAGACTAAACAAAAGTTAATACAAAAACTGAGAAACTGGAAGTTCTTGATTATGGATATGGATACCAAGATACAAGCAGTGAAAATGTTTTTAGTCCCTCTGGTTTTATATACAGGTCAGACATATTTTTATCCACCAGAGGAGATGTTGTGGGCAGTAATTAATAAAGAGTTGAATGATTTTATCTGGGAGGGGGAAAGGGCAAATTTATAGTGGGATGTTTATCCTTCCAATAGAACAAGGTGGATTAGGATTATCTGATTTGAAGAGATATTCTACATAGTTAAGGCTATTATACATAACACAAGCAGAGAGATGACTAGGATTTTGGATGGAGATCTTTAAGGAGAATAACAATAATCATGCAGAATATTATATTCATAAATTAGCAGAAAGTATTCTAAGAACTAAGCCAACACAACAATGTAGAAAGGAGATTATGCCAATAAAATAGGCAAGAGGGGGTGGAATTTATTGGAGAAAACTGGCAAAGGAGCCAAGGTATTGGGAACAAATAACTAGGGAGGGAAAGGTAATAGAATGGAAAGATGCCAAGAAGTTATTTGGACTGCAGGTTAGACTGCCTTCCCTATCAAGGACTGATATCAGAGTATAGGCAAAGACAAAAAAATAGGGGGGGTCCTAAATGAAAGACCAGCACTGTTAGTGTTGTTAGTAGAATCTAGAACAGAAGCTGTTGTTAAAGTAGGGGTAATTAGTAGTGCATATAAAACACTGCACAATAACTATGGGAATTAACCAGAGGAGGTTAGAAAAGATTAGGGGGAGAGACTGTACAAGGAATTCACAATGAAACAATGGGAGGATATATGTCTCACTCCTAAATATGCAACAAAGTCTAGAAGATTTACAATTTTTGCTTGGAAGTGTTTGCACAAGTATTTTTATGCTCCAAGCAGATTCCAAAGAATTTTTCCTCAGGTAGATGGCAAATGTTGGAGGTGTGATGAGGAAGAAAGTGATAACTGGGAACGTATCCGTTTGGAAGTATAATGAATTGGCAGACTTTAAACATTCCCTACAGAATACTCTTTCAGAAATAGTGTGTGAGCAAATGGGTGTAACTAAGGAACTTAGTTATTTTGAGCTGGTATACAAGATCTGAGTTGCCTAGACATAGTGAGGCCTTGTTAAGCTTAATTCTGCTGGCTGCTGAAAAAAAAAGCAATTACTTGAAAATGGAAATCTAAGTCTAAACCAACTGTATTTGAAATACTGAATATTGTAACAGATATAAAAGAACTGGAAGTGGGATATTTAGAAAAGGGTAGGAGCAAATTATATGGAAAAAAAAAACAATGAAAATTATGGGAACAATACATGCAAAATAATGATTTGGAGGAGGAGGAGTGAGGTTTAATGAAAGCAGGAATTGATCAATTTATGTAATGTTGAACTGACAATTAATATGCAAAATAATATAAGTGATGTATAATGTTTGCCACTAGAAATATGTTAATATGGTTTGTTTACTTTTATATAAATGTATGTTTGCCTATGTCTTAGGTGATAATTCAATAAAGGTGTTAAAAATTAAAATACAAAAGATCAAGGGCAAAATAAAGTCTACTTCATGACACAGCACCTTAAAGTAAATAACAGGAATTTTCCTTGGCGAGTGTGAATAAGACATGAACAGACAGCACATCTTGTGAAAAATGACTTATCAAAGGCCACAGCTCAACTGTCCCTTATTTTGAAGGGCATCCCTAAGCAGGACATCCCTGATTGTGCCTCATGTTTTGCCTTGTAGCTTGTAAAATATTTGATTGTCTGGTAAATCACTGAGGATTACAGTCAGTAATGCCAGATGTTAGAGTTTCATACTTCGTATTCTTCAGCAAATGCATGTTGATGCAAAACTTGATGTTCTGTTGCTAAGTGAATAAGAGTAATAATTTAAAAATGTCCCATGTTTGAGGTCTTTGTCCCAGTCCCAATTATTTTTGGTTTTGTACCTGATTCATGAGCAAACAAATTGAAACCTATGTTGCAAAGGTGAATTACCCTAAAGGCCTTCTGTGAACTCACAAAAACATTACATTTTTTTCTCTATGGATTTTGCCTTATACATCTCATACAGAGAAGACCTACAACAATTATAATTTAGTCCAAGGTCAGTGCCTCACACACAAAAAAGATAAAAAGTGACTTCAGAAAATCAGTCCCCCCATCTTCTATGAAGTGGAAATTGTGTTGTTGGTTTTCATCCACTTTTATGACTGTCAGTGGGAACAGCATAGAAGACATTTACTACAAGGATATTATTATTATTTATTTATTTTTTGCTATTATTGTCCTTACTGACTATGACTGTATTAATCTATTCTAATTGCAAAAAAAAAAAACTGTTTACAATGCTTGAATGATTAAGCCTGATTGCTTGAAAAACTTAAGAAGCAAACCATGGTTAATGAAGAGCAGATGTCCCAAAATAAAGAGAAATAATTAGAAAGTGATAACAAAGGGGTGAATATCAACAATGCAATCAAGTTTGTAGCATGATCAAGAAACATTTTTCTAATCCTGTCTTGTGCCCATTTATGTATCTAGTAATTTGATTGATTAGCTCACTAAGCTCATAGATGTGGCCATTTGTGTCACTGTGTGAGTTTTTCATGTACTTGTGATATGCCTCTCTACTGTACCTCATTATGGCGAAGGTTCCTAATTTTAAGTTTTAAATAAAGACATGCATCTGGAGTGGTTCTCCCAGAGCCTCTACTGAAAATAGGCTCTATCCTAGTTGGACTGGACTTTCCCGCTCAACAGATGTTAACTAACTAACTAAATAAATAAATATTACATCTCCCATGCTGTTCTGCATTGAAAGGGTCTGTTACACATTCTTTGATAAAACATGTTTTAAATTAATATGCATGGCAAATTATACTGAATCCTATCAATTCATCAAAACAGCTTTTTGCATGTATGAAAAACACTGTTAACTATTTTTGTACTTCAGTAGTTAAACTATTTAACAACTGTTCACATTTTGCCTACTTGCTCCACATTATCAGAGGTAGTGTTCCACCTTTGGAGATATGAGACCTCTTAAATGAGATACGGGGTCTGGTATTAGAATCCTCAAAGACCTGGAGAAATTAAACTGAGATATGTGATGGGGGATGACAACTGATGTAAACCTAAGGACAATTCCTTCTTCAGGAAAATGTGACTGGGTGTTTGCATTTTATTTAAATTTTTTTTTTCCTTATGTAAACTGGATGGCTGCTAAGGCGTTTGAAGAGTTGTATGAAAGGTTGAACACTAAGGAGGGAGAAATGGACCTGTACCGATTGGCTAGACAGAGGGACCAAGCTAGGAAAGATGTGCAGCAGCTAAGGGTGATAAAGGATAATGAGGGAAACGTACTGACAAGCAAGGAGAGTGTGTTGAGCAGATGGAAAGAGTACTTTGAGGGGCTGATGAATGAAGAGAATGAGAGGAAGAGAAGGCTGGATGATGTGCGGATAGTGAATCATGAAGTGCAGTGGATTAGTAAGGAGGAAGTAAGGATAGCTATGAAGAGGATGAAGAATGGAAAGGCTGTTGGTCCAGATGACATACCTGTGGAAGCATGGAGGTGTTTAGGTGAAACGGCAGTGGAGATTTTAACTAGATTGTTTAATGAAATCTTGGAAAGAGAGAGGATGCCTGATGAATGGAGAAAAAGTGTTTTGGTACCAATTTTTAAGAATAAGGGTGATGTGCAGAGCTGTAGTAACTACAGAGGGATTAAATTGATTAGTCACAGCATGAAGTTATGGGAAAGAGTAGTGGAAGCTAGGTTAAGAAGGGAGGTGATGATTAGTGATCAGCAGTACAGTTTCATGCTAGGAAAGAGCACTACAGATATGATGTTTGCTCTGACAGTGTTGATGGAGAAGTACAGAGAAGGTTAGAATGAGTTGCATTGTGTCTTTGTGGACTTAGAGAAAGCATATGATAGGGTGCCTAGAGAGGAGTTATGGTATTGTATGAGGAAGTTAGGAGTGTCAGAGAAGTACGTAAAAGTTTTACAGGATATGTACGAGGGTAGTGTGACAACGGTGAGGTCTGCGGTGGGAGTGACGGATGCGTTTAAGGTGGAGGTGGGATTACATCAAGGATCAACTCTGAGCCCTTTCTTATTTGCAATGGTGATGGACAGGTTGACAGACAAGATCAGACAGGAGGCCCCGTGGACTATGATGTTTGCAGATGACATTGTGATCTGTAGTGAGAGTAGGGAACAGGTGGAGGAGACCCTGGAGAGGTGGAGATATGCTCTAGAGAGAAGAGGAATGAAGGTCAGCAGAACTAAGACAGAATATGTGTGTGTGAATGAGAGGGAGGATAGAGGAATGGTGAGGATGCAGGGAGTAGAGCTGGCGAAGGTGGATGAGTTTAAATACTTGGGATCAACAGTTCAGAGTAATGGGGAGTCTGGAAGAGAGGTAAAGAAGAGAGTACAGGCAGGATGGAGTGGGTGGAGAAGAGTATCAGGAGTGATTTGTGACAGATGAGTACCAGTAAGAGTGAAAGGGAAGGTCTACAAGACCATCTATGTTATATGGGTTGGAGACAGTGGCATTGACAAAAAGGCAGGAGTCAGAGCTGGACGTGGCAGAGTTAAAGATGTTAACATTTGCACTGTGTGTGACAAGGGTGGACAGGATTAAGAACAAGTATATTAGAGGGTCAGCCAGAGAGGCAAGATTACATTGTTTTGGACATGCGCTGAGGAGGGATGCAGAGTATATTGGGAAAAAGATGCTAAGGATGAAGCTGCCAGGTAACAGGAAAAGAGGAAGGCCTAAGATAAGGTTTAGGGATGTGGTGAGAGAGGACATGCAGGTGGTTGGTGTGACAGAGCAAGATGCAGAGGACAGGAAGAAATGGAAACAGATGATCCACTGTGGCGACCCCTAACGGGAACATCCGAAAGAAGAAGAAGAAGAAACTGGATGGCTGAAAAGGAGTCATTTTAGTTCAGTCCACCTACCTCATGCAAATAAATAAAAAATAAAAGAACTTTTCAATAAACAAAATATTGTAAATGTAAATACTACTTGGCAATGGTGTTTTGAAGAGATAATACTCATAAAATGTTAGAGAAGCAAAAAGTAATTTAGTGAAGAATTATTTGTACTGTGCACAGTTAAAGCTTAGTTTCCCTTGGAAGATATTGTCAAGAAACAAAGGCCTTCAATTGTCAATATAATTATGAAAATTTTGTTTTATGACCTACAAAAAGGCTTTACCACCAGCCACAAGATGGTGACATGCTTCAGTTACAATGGTTAACTTGCAGTGAAGGCAGCCAGCAATCATTCGATTCTGCTCTAAATCGATGATGACGTGGCCTTTGGGGAAAAAGAAGTTTTTTCTGGGTTAGAGGATAAGGGGGTGGGACAGAGAAGGATGAGAGACTGCAAGGTAGCAACAGCAGGCGCGGATGGGAGAGTGTTGTGTGGTGTGATGGTAGCGCTGTAACATGGGATTGTGAAGAGTGCACACACAGTCGGGAGATGCTGTGAAGATGCACTACTAGTGGCTAGGTGACAGCTGTTAGTGTCTGAAAACCCGACTCTCCTCCACTGGCAGCAACATCCCCGGTAGGACTCAGTGGGGCTCCTTCATCCTGTCTCACTCTGTGACTCCCACTTTAGGGCTGCTACCGAGGATCCGACCATCTCTTCTGGAATTTGCATGGAAATTTTCATTTTCTGGTTGTATGTGCCAGTTAACCCAGGAATAGAGGTTGATTGTTGTGAAAGCGGCTACACGGTTGGCCATGGAATGAAATCCATTGGAAATAGCTTGGAAGATGGATTTTTCCAGTGTATTTGTGGTGAGTTGTAATTAAGTTCCCCTCTACTCATCACTCATTAGACCCATTATAGAGTACAACGTCCCTTTTGGAATGTACCTCACAAGACATCTGCAGCAGCTGGAAAGGCCACAGAAGTACCTCACAAAGAGGATTACTGGCCTCAAACAAATGCCCTGCACTGACCGCCTCAAAAAACTCCAGCTTTACTCCGTAGCATATCGCCTACTCTGAGGTGATCTCTGTCTAACATATAAGGCTATGTCAAACCCAGAGCTGTTGGACATGCTACAACTAAAGAAATCCCAATCCCTCCGAGCTACACACTCTAGGGACCTAAACCTTGTCACCACAATAAACAGGACATGCTGGAGGGATAGATTCCTGTCCCAGAGACTTCCTATACTTTGGAACAAGCTACCCATCTATGTCAAGCAAAGTTCTTCATTAGCACTCTTCAAGAAAAATCTTGATGAGTGGATGAGAAATAGGAAATACACCCCGGGGATCACTTCTGTGTGTCTGCTGGACAGTGGCACAGGAAAATAACTTTCTTGGGTGGCGTAAGCTATGGAACCTTGCTGGCTAGGCTTACATAGGCCCTTGGGCTGATAGCCTAGTACCTACCTATGAACCTATAAGTATATATATTTTAATCCGATTTAGTAATTATTTTGTACGTGTTATTTACTGCGCCTTGGTGTATTTTGGTTTATTAGCGTTTTGTTTTTAAGAAAGTAAGGTCCTTTTAGTTGCATGTGGTGGTTTGAGTTTAGTGTCGCTAGGCAGGGGCGGCTCATGCCATAGGACTGCCGGACTGCAGCCATCCCACCTACAAAATAAAATAAAAACAAACCAGGAAACACAAAAATTAATTCCTGAACAGTACGCATGCGCACATGCTCTCAGACTGCTTTCTCAGCAGTCTAGATAAGGGGAAAGGCAAAATGCCCAGACGTCTATGCGGCGATAACATCATGACATAGAGGCACTCCGGACTGCAGCAGTCGCAGGCAGGACCAATCGCGGGTTTGGACTGCAGGGAATCCTTTGGGATGGACCAATCGCGCAAGGAATATGGGTAAGGGGCTGTTCGGATATCGGCTATCGGCGACAGCAACAGCGACAAGGTAGGAATGTGTGTAAGCGGATATTTAGCTTGTTGGTGCCGTTCAGCGACAAGGTAGGAGTGTGTGTGTGTGTGTGTGTGTGTGTGTGTGTGTGTGTGTGTGTGTGTGTGTGTGTGCCTGTGTGCGTGTGCATGTTTGCATGTATGCATGTGTGCATGTGTGCGCGCGCGCGTGTGTGTGTGTGTGTGTGTGTGTGTGTGTGTGTGTGTGTGTGTGTGTGTGTGTTATTCTGCTTGTCTGTTTTAACTGAGTCAAGAGGAGCCAGTGATCAGTGCTACTGAAGCCTGAGATGTGAACCAAGCTTTGGAAACAAAGTTGTGTCACTGATATCTGGAGAAACTATTCCATCCAGCATTCTCCAAGCTAAGAATTCACGTCATTGCACATTACTACATTGGCATACTTTCAAGTGGGTCAGGCTTCTTTTCTTGTCTTGCATAAATAAGATTTTGTGGTTATACGGTAATACCAAAGTAAGTGGACATAAGTTGTGAAAATAATCAGGCAGAACAGAATAGCAAGACCATGCCCCAGTGACCTTAACTTCTTCAACAATTACTTATCTCTGGTTAAATGCACTTCAGGATTTAAACTATTACAAATCTGTTACTTCCTTTTCCCCAGAGTTGGTACAATCCCTTATAAATTTAAAAACGTAAGGATAACAAAGGTAAAGTGAATGACTGGCTAAGGAATGAAAATAATGAATGAAGGAAAGAAAGGAAGGCGGGTGGAACGAGTAAGTAAAGAAGCAAGTCCTAAGGGGCTATGTGGCATTACAAACTTGGAAATACTGTTTTAATTAATGTTAGGGATCACAGATGTCCCATATTTGGTTACTGATGTCCTTAAACATTCCATTTTGCATTACTTATAGATGGCTTCATTATGGCCTTATTTGTATTTCATGCTTATTTTTAATCAGTGCATTCATGGTGGTGTGGTAGAGAATACCTCAGGCTTGAACCCTGTTACCTTGTATGCAGGTGATGAGGGCCTGAATTCCCTACCCACCACCATTTGTAAAAAATTTGCAGATTTTTGCCTCATATTTGATCTGTTCTGTTCCACATAATATCTGTGGTTTCTAAATATTTAAATGTTTGATGTTTGATGGTGCAGTGGTAACATTGTTGCCTCACAGCTGCAGGTTCTCAGGTTTGATTATTGGCTGGGGTGCCTTCTTTGTGGGATCTGTATCTTCTCCCTGTGTTTGTGTGGGTTTGCTTTTGTGTCCTCCCATGTTACAAAGACATATCTGCATTATTTCTTCCTGGGCCTCTGCTGAAAATAGTTTTTTTTGTTCCAAGTCAGACTGTCCTGGTTAACTAATGTTAAATAAAAGTGACAGGCATTTGAATTTCAGACTTCAGGTTTCTGAATGTTTAACTTATTACATTTTTGATGGTGCAATGGTAGCATTGTTGCCTCACTGTGGTGCCTTTTGTGTGGAGTCTGCATCTCCTCCCTGTGTTTGTGTGTATTTGCTCTGGTGTCCTGCCATTTTACAAAGACGTGTCTGCAGTACTTCTCCCTGGGCCTCTGCTGAAAATTGTTTTTGTTCCATCAGAAGCAAAATTGACAGGCATTTGAATTTCAGACTTCATATTCTTCAGAAAATACGTAGTAACACAAACTTTTATTCTAGCAATTTTCTAAGTTTATAAGATGAATATTTAAAATTTGTCCCTATTTTTGGGACTGTATTCCTCCATTATTGGCTTTGTCCAGGTTTTTTGTGCTAAGGTTGACAGCTATGGCAAGAACTGAATTCACTGAATATGTTTGAGGGCTGTATTCCCTCATTACTGGGTTTGTCCAGGTGTTTTGTACTAAGAGGTTGACAGCTATGGTGAGAAGTGAATTCACTAAATGATAGCCATTTAAGTTTCAGTCTTCATCTCTTTCACAAAGCAGCTGATTTGGCAGTTGTATGTTGCTTTGTTTTGCACAGGGACCTTGTCAGTAAAATGTATGGTGGTAACACAGCATTTCTCTTTGACAAAGCAGCTGATTTGGCATAGTGGTATGTTGCTCTGACTGTTTTGCACAGGGACCTTGGCAGTAAAATGTATGGTGGTAACACAGCATTTTATTCTAGCAACTTTCCAAGATTATACAAACAATGTTTAATGTGTCCCTGGTTTTTGGGATTTTGACCCCCCTCCCAATAAATGTTGGCTTTTTCCAGATTTCTTGTGCTGCAAAGTTGAGATGCAGTTGAGTATTGAGTAGATTTTACAAGGAGCAGAGAGCTGCAGGGGAAGAGAAGTTTAGTGCTGCTTATGCTGAGTTAGCTTGCATTGTTAATAGCACAACAGGTTGTGTACTTGCTGTTGATGCAGAAGGCTGTGAGTTCTACTCCCACAAGGGGTGGATGCTGCTGTACTGAGAATATCCTCCTTGGTGAAGATACTAACTATGAGCCTGTTATCAGTTTGTCATCCATTTCCTCTTGCAATATTACTAGCTTATCATTTTTTAAATGTAATACAGGCAATTTATTCCTCAGGGGAAGCAGACACTATTTTTAGATAAAACCATGAAATATAAAGATGTTTGCTAACAGCAACCTCTTCATTAGTTACAAATTTCTTTAATGTGGAATTATTTAGATGACTTTTACTTCAGAGATTTTGCATATTTACTGATAATGGACTGTAGAATTGTGCATATTTGCTGATAATGGTGGACTGTAGAATTTTGCATATTTACTGATAATGGTGGACTGTAGAATTGTGCATATTTACTGATAATGGTGGACTGTAGAAGTCTGAGTAGACTTTTGTGATGGAAATGTTCTGAACTGGGCAGTTTTGTCATTATGGGTGCAGGCATTTTGTTTCATTGCTTACTGGAAAAATGTTCAAAACAAATTTAAAACGCCCTCTAACAACTGTACTGTATTGTACAAGGAATATAATTTAGTACAATCAGGAAGGTATATCAAAGAGCACATGTATGTTTCATATGCAAGGGGCCTATGATTTGAAAACAGCCCAAAATGTATCTTTATCTGCCACTGGCAAAAATGTATTTTCTTTGAATGTGGGTTTCAATGCTATTTCAATGAATGTGAGTTTCAAGGGCAGAGAAGTTTTAATGCTAAGTCTGTTTTCATTGTGAGACGGCATTGCTTTGTTTAGCAGATGTCTTAGTGTTTGTGCTGTAAAATGCAAAATAAAATTTTCAGATGAAGTCCAAATCATCATAGAAGTAAAGCAGTATGCACATTAGTGTTTATGGTAAATGGAGTGAAATAGCCAAGTAATGGATCATTGGAATGGCTGCAGAGGCTCCATTCAACAATGATTTTATGAGGGGGAAGGGTGGCAAACTCAGAGGCTCAACTGAACTATACCTCCCAACTGTCCAGATTTTCAAAGAATGAATAGATTTTTGCTTCTTATTTTTGGTTTGTTCCTCATAACATTTGTAGTTTTCTGGCAAATCATTTAGGAACTAAGTCACTAAATAATGATACACTGAGTTTCAGACTTCATAACCTTCAGAAAAATGCATGCTAAAGTAAGACCTGTTATTCTATCAACTGTCTCAGTTTATACAAGAGCAATTTTTAGTACTGTTTATATGTTCCTCCAATATATTTGGCCTTGTCCAGATCTATTGCATTAACAGTTTGAGAGGTACATGCAAATAAATTGCTTTATAGAATTAGGCATAGCCAGCCTCTCAACTGTCCCTGATTTTGGCTCAAAATGTTACTCTTCCCCCTAATAATCCCTCCGCAAAATAGCAATGTTGGAAGAAAACATGGAGGGTTTACAATTAAGAAATAACTGTAATAATCAAAGTTATAGATTACTTGAAATGCATGTAGATTCTTTTATTTTGTCAGCTGCTCAAGTTAGCAGTACTAATATTCTTTGACAGGTTCCCAGCTGTATTGTGTGGCTATTTTATATTTTTGCATCACATTTTTGGTTCATTTTTCATAAAATTGCGTTTTTTTTGGCAAATTAGTGACAAATCATTAAAGACTGAAGTTACAAAATAATGACAGACATTTTGAGTTTCAGATTTCATACCCTTCAGAAAATTCATACTAATGCAAGACCTATTCTATTATCTTTCTAAGTTTATAAGAGCAATATTTAAAAATTGTCCTTATTTTTGGGCCTTTGTCCCACTTCTATGTATGGCTTTGTCCAGATTTCTTGCTCTGAGGTCGAGAGGTAGGACAAATGTGTCAGGGCCATCACAGTCAGCCAGAGACATTTCAAATTGTGACATACTTGTTGCACCCCACTCCCCCATGTAGTGACTCTGGATGTGTCCAAGCAAGGCAAGGAGTAGTTATGCAGTGTAACATGTGCAGAGTGTCCCCCCATCCAGGGTAGACACAAGTACTACAGTGGCTTTTCATCTGTCCTTGATTTTGCAGAATGGTCTGGTTTCTGTCATATTTTTGTACTGTTGATTTATGCTTATTACTCAAAGTGCCTGTTGCTCTGTGTTTAAGTAGCAATGCTTTAATGACCATAAGATAAGCTTGTCTGAGATCGTAAGATACAAGTAAGCTTTAATAAGCATACTGTTAAAGAATTGCCAACATTGAAAGCCTTTCTGTTGTTGCCATGCAGAGAATACTTAACTAGATAATGTAAAAGCCTTGGGTATTGAAGGACAGGATTACATTATTTTAAAAAGCTCATTACACTTGTTGGAGACTTCCAGTCATCTCTACAGGCTTTACTCATAAACTAAACAGAAAGCCAATCATGTGTGGTCCATAACCTGTACAGTAATCCTTTAAGCAATGTATCTTGAGCTTGTTTCTTGTTTGCTTTTCATTTTTTACTTTGATCATGTTTTCCCCATGAAACAAGTAGATAGTTGTCAGGCAGCAGGTCTTTTTTGGATAAGAAACATTTTTACAAGTGGGGGCATCACATAGATTTCTACTTTCAGCATGTTACTTGGTACTTTAATAAAGCTGAATATAATTTATAATTAGAACTGCAGTGCAAGGAGAAGTTGTTTGAGTTGAGTGCTGCTTGTTTTTCTTATACTTGATTTTGACTGGCATTCCAGTAATGTATTTAAAAAGTAATTTATTTTTTCATGCCTCACAACCTTTTGTTTCCATCTAGATGTTAAGTAAGCTGTCATGCAGCCAATGCATTGAAATATTTTTATTCTTCTACACTTATTTTTGTCTTGATTGGACTCTCATAATGATGGTTTGGCACCCAGGGCAGCGTATTTAATTAAAGTTTTAGTTTTTGTGGTTTTGAACATAGCTCCTCCCCTTTGTAGTTGGTCGCACCCCTTCCCATTGACCCCACCCATTCAGCTGTCTCTTGCAGCCCCCCTTTGATTTGAAGTCACCAGCCGCCACTGTCGCTAGGCGACTGAGTAGTTTGGTATGACAGAGGAATAGCTGTGGCTGTGGTAAATTTGTAGCTGCATGGGTAGGCATAATTTATGTTTGCGCAACAATGACAGTTGTGAGAGGAACGTTATACCTTAAGGGATTTATATTAGGGCGTAGCTCTTAATAGGTGTAGCAAGTTCCTTTATCTGTCATGTTGGCTTTTATACTGTATTGTTTAACAGAAACATGTTTGATTACTTAAACTGTGTCACCCAGTAGGTCACAGCACTTGAACCATTTGTAAACTTTTTGTTACCTTCATTACATATGTGTGTGTATTTCTGTGCGCTGAATGATGGCATGATGCATTTAATTAATAAATACATTTCTGCCTATAATGTATTCCGGAAGATGCGATGTCTTGGTTGGGGTGTATTCTTTACTGTTGTTGTACTCTGTGACCACCTGATACCCCTAGAGAATAGCTAAGGCAGAGGTATCTTATTGTGATGGTAATTTGTTTACAGAGTGGAGCCGCAGTAATTCATCCTTTCCTTTGAGATGCTTGAAAAGTCTGCTAACGATTTGGAGGAAAAAAGACTCGCTGAAGGTTATACGAGACAGTAGCCTAACAACCTCTCTTGATGAAAGTGGTTATTCTGCTTTTATCTTAACAAAGTGGTATCGGCAGTATGTTACAGGAGCTTAGTCTTTTCTGACCTTTAGACGTGTACCCACAACTTGTTGGAAACTTGAACTTGTTTCGTTTATGGGAGTATTATTCATAATACTTGGATGGCGGTAATATTTGTTACTTAAGAAGTAGAAGGAAGTGGAATACTTTTTGAGGAAGGATTTTTTTTTTTGAAGGGAGAACTTGCTTCCGTGCCGGTTCCAGCCATATTAATGTATGCATTTCAGTGTCTGGGACTTGAGTATATGAGCCGCTGCTTGTGTAACACCCAGTAAAGGACTGTTATTTATTTCACTCTACCTGGAAGTACCCACCGAAAGGCTTATTCTAAGGTTTAGTGCTCGTCTAGACATTTTTTGTATTGGTGTGTGGAATTTCCGTTACCTGTAAAGTACAGGTTTAATTTTTTTAACCTCATGCTCCCTCATTAGTGCTGTCGCCTAAACCTGTCATTTTAACGGTGCATCTGGTGGTTTACATGATTTGTAATGTATGAGCAAGGCTTGCTTTGCTGTTTACAAGACTATGCTGCTTTAAAAATCTAAGTATTGTGCAGATTGATTCACGAATAATTATTTACATGTTTACTTAATGTTTGTGCAACATTTTATTAATATGGATTTGTGTACAGAAGCAGATGAGGTTTATAGCATGGCCATGTATCGTCTAGGAGAGGTCATGTCTTCTTCTGTAAAGAAACAATCCTAAGATATAGTTGGTTTCCATCTTGGGAGCCCCCCTCCCCATGTTTTAGAGGCAGTGAAGTAGTCATGACAGCAACTGGAAGTGATCTGGACGTGGTCAAATGTTAACTTCTGTGTTTTTTCAGGCTTTCTGCAGTTATTTCTTCTTCGCTGACAAGGAATAGTGAATGCATTTGATGGATTCGGATAATCTTTTTATGTCCTGATTAAAGACTATATCACTTGAAACGCGTTAATTATGTACTTTTAAGTAATAGAATTTAAATTTTGTTACATTAAATGTGGAACTTAGCAACATTAATTACATTGTAATTAAATGTGTCAGCACAGTGAAGTAGGAAAGGTGTATATAAATTGTTTTTGTTATTAAGTAGACACGTTTTAGCTTATTGCTAACTTACTGGTAATTATTCTTTCATTCAGTAACAGTCCATGCCACAGGCACTGTGCATTGTCCTTAATATACAAGCTATGAATAGCAACTGTGTGTTTGCAGGGACACTTAAAAATGAACCAGGGGTAAAGTTTTAATGAGTTTCAGTGCTAAAGTCTGCAGTGCCGACTATAAATGTCATCTCGCCCTGATTTTCACTCAAAATGCTGATCTGATCCTCCTGAGGCGACCTAAAGCAGTCAGTTTGGGGAAAAAAAGGTGGCAGAGTACACTTGATAACAATAATTTAGAATTGTAGACTACTTTTACTTAAGAACATGCATGATAATTTACATTTTCTTATTAGTAGTATTTGTTAACTTGGTAGAATATTTTGTAGTGTTGCTCATTGTCCATTACTATTTCTGGATTTGTCCCTGATTTGGGTGTAAGGATTGAAAGCTATGCTGGGGACATTATGCTGCATGTGCTGTTTTCTACCTTCGCCAGTATGGTATTTTTAATTACTGAAGCAAGTATGGCACTGCTTTGAGGTGAGCATGATGTAGGTAGTGTGGGTTTGAGGAAGATTGGCAGTAGAGATGGACAGCTTCTTGACTTATTTTATTAATTATTCTGGGAGTGGTAGAGTGATGAGGTCCTTTTTGTTGTGGTGTTCATACATCACAAAGTTATCTGCCATGATTAATTGTTCCTACAGCCTTATTTGATGTGACCTGAATATTCCTGACTTTTGTTTACTAACAGACGGTGACATAGAAGAATTTTTGGCCTTTCACTCAAAGCAGATAAAAGTTAAATTAAACAAGCAATAAACATTATTAAATACAATGACATGTTGGTGATTTGTTACAGTTATTTGTAAGAAATTACTCTCCATAAAAAAATGTTCTTTTTATGTGCTGTACATATTTTTACTTATCCTAACTTAAAAGTAATTAGTACTGCCTGCACTGCCCATTGCATGCTGTTGTCATGCATTTTATTTGGAGTAGTGAAAGGGCCTTATGTGAATGGTGCACATCCATGAGAAGATTTAATGCTACCGTCTGCCTGAGTTGGTGGTAAATCAGTTGCATTTTAAAGATCCAGTTGCACTTAATTGTAAAGATTGGGTGTAGGAATAAAGTGAATTCTGTCTACAAAAAGGTAGTCATAATTAAAATACAGTTGTTTCAGAACAATGATATCTTTTGAGTGTATTCATAGTACTGAAGGATTTGTTTGGATAACAGCCATGAAACACATGAGCAGGTCCATCCATAAACACCCTTTTCCCATTTTTGCACACAGGGTCAGGGTGTCACATCAACAGTGACCATCATATTGAGCCAGTGTTCACACCACCATGTGGCTAGCCCTGCCATGGTTGTTCTCCATACCTCCCCACATGCACACACATAAATTGTCAACTTGGAGTGTCCAGTTCACCTACTGCTTGACTTTGGAATGTGGAAGAAAACCCACACGAACACAGGGAGGACATGCAGACTCCACACAGAAATAATCTTGGAGGAAAATCAAACTGGGGAGCCTCTTGCTGTGAGGCAATTATGCTATCCTGTGACGGTTCTGCTGCTCCAAACATCATGATCAGGTGACAATCAGAAATATGAACAAGAGATTTTTTACCATAGCATTTGGGAAATGGATATTCTTTTGTATTTTTGTGCTTCATAGTATTCTTAACGGGTAAGAGAGTTGCCATTAAAACATCTATTTTTATACAGAAGGTATTTCTCAACAGAGTAAGCTACGTTTGTGGTGGAACACGTAATAGAATAAATTCATCCTGTGGGAACACCATTATTTACTTTCCCGGTATGTTAATGGATTGAAGTTTTCATAATTTAGATTTTGTTCAGTATTCTGAAACACAAGAAGTTTACAATATTGCATTTAGTTATTTATTTTGGGGTATAGTTTATCACCAAAAGGGAATATTTTTCTAGTTGGAAAAAGTCTACAAAGAGGAAGGGTTCAAGTTGTATACTAATTGTATTATAGTATTAATTTGTAGGGATGGAAGGAAAAAGAATTGTATGGCAAAGCCCTATACCAACGTTAATGTGGTCATTATAAAAATTCACCTTTTAATATGATTGAGAGGAGAGCTTCCACCTCCCAAAAATGTAAGGATTAGAGAGTGTAGATTTTCCTTTAAACAAGTAGGAAATTTGTGAATCTATCCAATATAATTAAGGTGAACCAAACATGTATTGAATAGATAAAGGGCAACATAATTTCCATGAGTTTGTTTGCAGTGAATGTTCATAGGTTCATAGGTTCATACTAGGCTATCTGCCCTAGGGCATTTATAAGCCTAGCCAGAGTATGTTTGGCTTTCGCCACCCATTTTAAATTAATTTTGCTATGCCCTTTTTCGAGGTTAGTATACTGTGCCTCTGTCTAACAGTGACATAGAAGTGATACCCGGGGTAAACCTATGATCTCCCATCCACTCATCAAGATTCCTCTTGAAGAGAGTCACTGAGGGACTCTGCCTAACCTGGACTGGGATTTTATTCCAGAGTGAAGGGAGCCTCTGGGTTATGAATCTGTCCCTCCAGCATGTCCTCGTAATTTTTTTTTTTTCAGGTCTTTAAAGTGGCATTTGGATATCAAAAGTTATGTTCAACGTAGTAAAGGAATGAGGAAAAAGTATCCTTAAATGTAGGTCTTTAAATGCTGTACAATAACTGAAACCTGCCTTAGCGTTTGTCTTTATGCCTGAAAGACCAAGAAGACTTAAATAATGCAGTAAAGATATATTTGTCATCTAAAAATGATGTCAATAAAATAATTGTATCAACTTAGGTCAAGGGGGGGGGGTAATATCAGAAGCTCAAGTTTTCATATGGAAAATGATGCCTTTACCAATTAAAGCAAATGATGCACTACTGATGAGACAAATCTGCTTGTAACCCAGTTCATAGGAACTGGATCATCAAACCAGCCAGTTTAATAAATGTCTAAAGCAGCTGTGGAATAAACTGTTAAACATACTGCTAAAGAGCAAGGACTGAGCAAGACAGTGTAGTTAATAATTTGAGATATCTGCCAAGCTTTTGATATGTTAATGACAGAGAGAGAGAGAGAGAGCTGAAGAGTATGTAGTGAGTACGTAGTATCCAGAATTTCTTGTATCAAATAAGGAGAGACCAAAAAACTTTGAGAACAGCATGCTTGGGATAGATAAGTAGATAATCGGAGTTGTAACAGTTTCTTGAATATTTATAAGCTGTATTGCAGAGTGATATTTCATCTTATCTTTGCAAATAGTTATGTGAGGGCCTTGAAAGCCAAGGATTAACCATTCATTTAGTACCTGTAGGAAAAGTGCTGTTATGGGTAATGGAAAGAACAACAAAAATGCATAAGGCGTGTCATTCGGCCCAGGCAATGCATCTTTAAGTTCAGTGTGCAGTATTCACTTTAGATGGGGGGGGGGGATAATGAGCAGCAGCAGAGAAGGGAAGACATGAGAATGCCCAGGGTAACCTAGGTACAATGGAGTGGGAGGAGGTAATGTAAAAGTCTTGTAAATAATTTGTACATTACTCAGTAGTTCACTTTATGAGGTACATAATTGTCCTGAAGTATTAAGAAAAACAGACGTTCTCCTTTGTCATATTCCCAGGAAGGGATTAATAGCTTCTTTGTTTCCCAGAACTAGATCATTGTTTGTATAACCAGCTTTGTACTTCATGCAAATTACGATCATAACGGTTTCTTTTTTGGGGATTGTCTCAGTTTGTCATGAATCAACCTGGCCTGTGTATACTGTTGGGCTATATCCCAATATTAAAGTATGAGAAAAGTGATATGATTTTTCAAAATATATGACTTCAGATTTTTATATAGACTTAAAATTGAGACACTGGGTGGTCTGGGAAGAGTAATGATTAGTGACTGATGCAATTAGTTCATGGAGTGTGAAATTAATGGAGAGAGAGAGAAGGTGAATCTGATCACAGAATAACTGTTAAAACACTTGAGAGCTCTTTCCCAATGATGAAAATCACTCGAAATGTCTATGTGGTCAGAGGAGGAAGCAAAATAAGATGACATGGTTGAATGTTGGAGAGTTTGACAGCAGTTAAGGAAAATGCTGTTTTTTGTACCAGTCTGTTCCGTCTGAAGTATGTCTCCTGGAATGCTTGAAGATTAATAGGTCAACAGAACAGAGTAGTTAACAAAATATAATATCCAGAGTGGGGGAGGCAGTGTCACCTCTCAGATACCTGTTGTACACCAGATCGGATAATAGGGGGATTAACTAAAATGTAAGGTTGAAAGTGAGTAAGTAGATCCTTTTGTATATGTTGTTGCTTTGTATACCTTGACACTATAAGCCTGAAAGTGAATCTGCCTATAGTATCTTCAACTTCACCACTGCCTTGGCCATATTTTTTCCCTAGCTGGTATGAATGCAGTCTTTGGCCTCCCTGAAAAATAGACTGTAACTTGGTAAACCTCCCCCAGGCACACTGTCCCTTTTAGGGGCAACATCAGGAGCAGCATATGGGTAAGTGACGTACTCGCTCACACAAAGTAGGCAAATGGATGCTGCAGGAATTGAACCCAGGATTGCTGCATGGTGCAGGCCTAGCATTGGAGTCTTAACCTCTGTGCCAGATTGCTAAAAGGAAAAAAATATTCTAGAGCTGTTATAACACTCCATCCCCCCAACACAAAAAAGGCCCCAGTAGTATTTTCAGAAGGAATGCTGTCATTTTTTTTTTCATAGTCCTCATATTTTTGAATAACAGCAGGTTTTTATTGATTTTCTTGATGTTAATGGATAACCGGTCAAATTCAAAGAGCTTTTATTTATATCTTGCAAATTATTCATAAAGATTACAGTCTATTTCTTGGGAAATTCAAATATGTAAAGACAGATATGTAATCCAGTTTATAGAACAGACATAATGTGAATGAAAATATCAGAATGTTAATACATGGTTGTCTTCATGGGTTATACTTAATCAGCTTGTGCACAGTATTAGAAGTAACATTTTTGGGCTGTTCGTACTGTAAGGGTGAAAGCAATGGATAACCAAGTTATAAATTTCAACTAAGTGTTTTGGGGAAAAAAGTGAGTACTGAGTCTGAGGTTGTAGAATAAGGTTACATGAAATGTTTGCAATACGTGTCAAACACTAATAATATGATGTAACTAAAGAGCATTTTGTTATGAAGTAAAAATATGCTTGACATTGCAAAAGGATTGTAAGGTGTAGTTTTACTGTTTAATTTGGAAACCGAATGAGGAGGAAGTCAAATAGTATACCTCACAGAATCTAGAAAGCTACTATTTAAAATGTATATCAGACTTGGTTGTCACTAAACATTACAGAAGAATTTATTGTTAAAGAAAATTTTTATTTTAACATAGTTACAATATAAACACAGGGTGAAATTCAACATTGCATACTGTTGTACAATATTAGGAATACAATAAATCATCAAGGTAATGTTATACAATTTAGAGTCTTGATATTTAGTAGCAACATTCTAAGGCTATCCCAACCACTAAAAGATTTTGTATGATTTATAGATGTTATTATGGCCACTTCTTTTTCAGTTTTGCATAGTATTGCTGTCAAATTTAAAAAAAAAATCTTTGAATGTAAGAACTGAGCTCAATTTCCAAGTTTTGTAATGATTTTTCTAGCTACTGTCATACAGCTTCAGAACATTTTTCATTGTTTGGCATTTGCAGGTAATGGAACATTCATTAGTATTAGTGATCTAGTTACATATCAGACCATAAGCCCTTAACCATACTTTCCTCTTCCCAATATACATTTAATTTTTCACAATCCATAAATGTGTGCCCAATCAGCCTTTATATTTTTACTACATCTCCAACAAACTTAAGAAGTCATTTTACTAAACTTAGAGATTTTATAGGGAGTAACAAGCATTCTCTGTATACATTTCCACATAAAAACTTTCCAGTGTACACTTGAGGTTTGACTAACTGATTTAAGTACCAGTAATAAAAAACTCTACCACTTACTAAAACTAGCATACCAGTATGAATCTTCCAATGTACTTCTATTCCATCCCCCAATTGTATGACTTCATTATATGAGCACATGTGTGAAAATCAATTTAAAAGGATTGCAAGTAGCACAAGGGTGAGTTGTGACAACCTAACCTACAGTGAAAGGAGCGCTATGAATTACTTGAATAACGAAAAGACAATGCGAATAATGAAACCAGATAAGGGAGGTGGAATACTTTTAATGGATCATTGTATACATGCAGGAAAAATGACAAGAGATTTTATGTGACTGTGGCACTTGCATATAGATGCATGTCCAAAAATGAAACATTTTTGTCTTACTACAAACTGAGTACAATTTTAAATGACATGTTAAGCCAGTGCATTACAGTTCACGATGTCTGTCGGTATTCAAAAGTGGCCAGTCCGATAATTCCATCAATCTTTGGAATTCCAGAAGTCCGTAGAAATCCTACAGATCCCCCATTAAGAATGACTGTAGCAGCAAAGGGATCAAAGACTGAATTGTTAGCTGCATTTGTGGACCATCATTGTAAATCTGTAGTTAAGAGCGAAACTCACATTTCAAGGGACTCTTGGCATTTTTTGGAACTGTTGAATGAATCCAGTTGTAGTAGTGATATTATCTTTGGGGCTATTGATGTGATTATTTTTTTTTTCTGTGATCCCTCACAAAACAAGATTGGAATATTTTTTTGTTTGTGACAGATTTACTTGTTATTGTGCAATGTATGGATTTAGTGCTGTCTAATAATTTTGTGTATTTTGAAGGCGAGTTATTTCAGCAAATTTCAGGGGATGCATTGGAGGCAAAATGTGCCCCAGTGTATGCAAATCTGGTCTTGGTGGAATGGGAATGCTATTGGTTTGTGGATTGTCCCTTTAAAAAACAAATGTACAAATATTTTAGGTTCTTGGATGACATATTAATTTTATGAAAGTGAGATGCTGCCTTCTTTGAGCAATTTGCGAAATTCTTGGAGGGCACTACCGATTTTTCTTTCGAAATTCACTTTTGCTTGCAATTCTAAGGTAACTCATTATTTGGATGTGACCATTGAAAATGATATATTGAACAGGTTCATATCTAGTATTTACTGCAAGATAACTTATTCAAACACATTTTTGCATTATTACAGTAGTCGTCCCTTTAGTATATAAAAAAAACTGTAATAAAGGGTCAGATGATATGCCTTTTGAGGTTAACTTCTGAGGGTGAAAAGTTTGGGAATGAACTAGAGTTTCTGATAAATATGTTTAGAAAGGAGTTATTCTGATTATCTTTTGAATGGAATAAAATTTGAAATTTTAAGGTTCATAGAAAGGTTTAATAATTCATTAATGCAGGGAATGTAATTAACAAGGCAACAAGTGTGCATAAGAAAAGGGCCATGTTAATACCATACATTAGTATGGCTCCTAGTTTGGTAAAGGTTATGTACAATTGTTGGGATTTAATACTCACAAACAAGTTTAACAATGTACTGTGTAACACACCTAATGTAGTATATAACAAGTAGAAATATTAAGAATTGGAAAATAATTATATTAGTACTGGTGGCCACACAGTTACAAAAATGGCAAAGTGTGGATATTGTAAATATTGCAGGTTTATCAACAATGGGCCCTATGTTACTGTGGAAGGGGCAAGTAAGGTTTTAAAGTGTCCTGGAAGATGCAATTCTAACACAAAGATTGCTGTTTATTTAGCAACATGCATCTCATGTTCTGGATTTTATGTAAAAAACTTCAAGGAAGTTAAGACAGAATATATGAGCATGTTTATGATATTAAGAAAGGCAGGGTTATTAATGTTCTGTGTAAACATACATTGGTATGTGGCTCCTTCAATATGATCATTTATTAATTTTCTATAGAGTTTAAATGAATGACTGAGAGTATGATAACTTGTTAAAATTTAAGGAATTAATGTGGCAAATTAGATTGAATACAACAAAACCACTAGGTATAAATAAGAGTATATACTGAGTTTTTTTTAAAGATGAAGGCACGATTTATATGAAATGTGGATTTTAAACTGTATATGTACTAGACATTTATGTTACAATTAAAAAAAAATACTATGAATTACTATGGTTGGTTGGTTAACTGATTAGGAAGGTTATATAAAAGGAAATGATGTCAAGTGTACTGTTGAACTCTGAAGAAGTCCCTAGACATTTGTATGAGTCAAAAGTACTAAGTTCATGGATATATTGTTTCAGTAAAGAACTTTTTATGTCAGAGTGATATTGTTTGAACACTTGAACACTGGAGTAACTGATTAAAGTAACAAAGTTTTATTATTACCATCTATTGAGTCACTCCATTCACTGCTATCTAAAAAGTTCCAGAATTTTGCATCAGTTATTATTATTTATAATTTAACTTGTATAACTTGGACAAGTTTCCTTTGTAGGTCAATTCATCTTCAGTGATAGCATTCATATGTTCCTATAATGGGGGAATAATGTTATGCTCTTCTTCACTGATATAATTATTTACAAGTTTTTAAACTTTCTTATTGATGGTTAATTGGTTAACAAATTCATCCAACGTTCGTTAAATATTCTGACATCTTAGCTTTTCCTTTTTCAAAGCAATCAGACCATAATACTAATCCCTTTCCTTTTCAGTAAATTCTTTTTAACATTGTTTTGAGCTTCCTTAAATCTAGAGGTGTGTGCAGTGGGAAAACAGAAACATTTCTAGTTTGATATTAATGGAGCTTTTAAAAACATATATTTATACATTATTTATTTTACTTTTGTTTACTGGTAAGGTCCGACTGGGCATGAATCCCATTTTCAGTGGAGTCTTGGGGAGAAAAGTTCCACAAAGATTAGTACAGCAAATAAAGTAAATACAACACATATGTGTACAGTACAGAGTCAAAAGTTAATAAAGTACAGTTCCAAGGCCAATAAAGGAGCAAAAAGTAAATTACTGTAAGGAGCACAGTGTATTATAATAAACAGTACAGTTGAAAGGACATTTTGTTCAGTCATTTGGTTACATTCATCAGTAGCTGGTACATACGTTGATGAAGAGTATAGAAGCTTTCATAGAAGGTTGTGGTACGATATGACCTAATTAAATGAAGCTATCCAGGGTCAGAACAGTTGCATAACCAAGAACTATGTAAATGGGACTGGAGAAGTTTTTTGAAATTATTTTTGTTTTTAGTGATCCTAATATCTGGGGATGGTATTCCCTGCTTTAGCAACACAAATGGAAAACAAGGAGTCCCCAGAGCTGTTGTTGCTTTTGCCTATTTCAGTCAGTGCTGTACTGGTGGATCTTAATAGATGTTTGTTAGAGTAGATATTAAGTAGACCTTTAAGAGCAGGAACTCTATCAGAATAATATAGAAATTGGTAGGCTATTGTAAGCTGGTTATATGTGAGCAAGTTGGGTAGTTCTAGCCAGGATAGTTGCTTGATTACTATGCAGCGATGTGTCCTGAAGGGTGAGTCAGTAGCAAACCTAGATATTTTATTGTAGCAGGTGTTTAGTTTGTTAAAGTCTGCTTTGTTTAGGTTGAGGAGTATGGGGGAGGCATAGCGGAGTGTGGATAGTAGGTGGGTTCATAGTTAGGTACTAGGCTATCGGCCTAAGGGCCTAAGTAAGCCTAGCCAACAAAGTTCCCTGGCTTACACCAACCTAAGAAAGTTAATTTCCTTTTACCCTGTCGAGCAGAGCCACAGAAGTGAGAACCCTGGGGTGTATTTCCTATTTCCCATCCACTCATCAAGATTTTTCTTGAAGAGTGTTAATGAGGAACTTTGCTTGACATAGATGGGTAGCTTGTTCCAGAGTATGGGAAGTCTCTGGGACAGGAATCTATCCCTCCAGCATGTCCTGTTTATTGTGGTGACAAGGTTTAGGTCTCTAGAGCGTGTAGCTCTGAGGGATTGGGATTTCTTTAGGTGTAGCATGTCCAACAGCTCTGGGTTTATGTTAGGCAGAGATCACCTCGGAGTAGGTGATATGCTACAGAGTAAAGCTGGAGTTTTTTGAGACAGTCTGCATAGGGCATCTGTTTGAGGTCAGTAATCCTCTTTGTGAGGTACTTCTGTGGCCTTTCCAGATGTCTTGTGAGGTACATTCCAAAAGGGGCATTGTACTCTATAATGGGTCTAATGAGTGTCGAGTAGAGGGGAACAATGACCTCTTTTTTTCCTGGATGAGAACCCTTTTGTGATGAGGTGTGCCACGTAGAATGATTTCCTGACTACTGTGGCAATGTGATTATCAAAGGAGAGACTACTGTCCACCTGGGTCCCAAGGTCTCTTATCACACATTCGGCGTTAAGACTGCCGTCTATGTGGTAGTTCATGGGTACAGCGTTTTTACCAAAGAGGATAACAATGCACTTTTTGGCATTGAGCTTGAGGCCATGGCTCTGACACCAGGCATCTCTCTCAGTGAGACCCTTCTGTAGGATGTCCACATCATTTGGGGACTCAACTATAGCTCCTAGTTTGCAGTCATCTGCGAACTTCGTTAGCCTGTACTTCGGAGAAGTAGATACCAAACAGGAGAGGTCTCAGTACTGAAACCTGTGGTACTCCACTTGTCACTGGTTTGAAGTCAGATTTGGAGTCTGCAACCTTTACAGTGTGGGTTCTGTCAGTGAGCCAGTTGGCAACCCATCTTATGACATAGGGATTTATACCTAGTTTAGTGAGTTTAGCTATAATTTCAGAATGGGGGATGGTGTCTAAAGCCTTGGCGAGGTCAAGATAGGCTGTGTGAACCACCTTACCCTCATCTACGGCTTTGGTGACTGCCTCAAAGAAGTCGACCAGGTTCAGGAGGCATGATCTGCCTTTCACAAACCCGAACTAGGTAGGGTCCAGAGTTTGGAGGTTACCAATGTCTTTGTTTATGAATTCCATGATGATACATTCCATGGCCTTGCAGACCAGGCTCGTCAAGCTAATAGGGCGATAGTTCCCAGGATCAGTGGTGGCTCCCCCTTTGTGGAGTGGGATAACTGTTGCTGTGTGCCACAGAGTGGGGTTCCTGCGATGGTGGCTTTACTGTCATTGGTGAGGTACTTTTTGCGTCTATATAGGATTCTGAGTTTTTTATGGACTTTCTTTATTGTCTTGTGCAATGTGCATATCAAATTTCATGTTGTAATCTATGATGACCCTTAAAAGTTTGGTTTGTTGGACAGGTGTGATGGGAGCGTTATTGGCTGAGAATAATGTGAATGGTGATGTGGGGTCTAAAGTTGTAGGGGGATAGAATATCATTAGCTGTGTTTTATTGGGATTAAGTATTAGTTGAGAGTTGGCTAAACAGGTTTCAACAACGGTAAAGGACTCTGTGTCAATTCCTGGAGTTGAGGGAGTGATGGGGCAGAGCAGATTAGAGTGGAGTCATCGGCATACTGGACTAGAGTGGCATGCTGGGTAGCTTTGTTGGAGTTGGTTGGTTAATGTGATGAAAAGAGGTCCAAGAATGGATCCTTGGGGACCCCCAGGGTGACAGGTGGCAGAGGAGATAAGGAGGTTTGCCATTTTACATTGGTTAGATAGTCTTGAAACCACGCTGTGTGTGGAATGGCTGAGATTAAAATTGGAGAGACCAGAAAGGAGTTTGGGATTGGCGACCATATTGAAGGCCATGGGATAGATTTAGAAATACAGTGGGTGCTAGGTTACCATCGTTGTGATGTTAGTTTACTGTGTTGGTAAAGCTAATAAGGGCTGTGGTAGTACTGCGATTGGGACAGAATCCATGCTGGGTGTTGGTTAGTAGTTTATTAGTGAGGAGATTCTGTATTATTTGGGAATGTATTCCTTTTTCGAGGATTTTAGATAAGGAGAATATAATGGCAATTGGACGGTAATTAAATAGCTCAACAGAGTTACCACCTTTGTGGAGTGACAGATTCCACAGAGAAGGAATGCGTTGTTCTGATAGAGTGGTTAATGAGCATGTAGACTGGCTAAGAGATGGCTTTGGCTGCGATCTTTAGATATTCTGCAGGTAATTTGTCATTGGCCAGGGTTGTGGTTTTAAGCCTATTTAGGTATTTATGTATTGTGCTAGTTGGGACAGGCTGTAAGGAGAAGAAGTTTTGGTCTGCTGGTACGGAAGATAGGTTTGGATGTGAAGTGGGAGAACTACTATTGGTGAGGGCTAGGATGGGTTTGGTGAAGTGTTTGTTGAATTGGGTGGCAATATTATTGATGGTGGTGTCAATGTTTGGGGGTGGACTACTGGTCTTTCCAGGTTGCAGGATTTTATTAATGGCAGCCCAGAATTTTTGTGGGTTATTTTTGTGTTTGGTTTGAATGCTTGTGTAGTGGTTCCTTTCGTCTGTCCTTATTTGTTTTTTGGCTTTGTTCCTTAGTTCCTGTTATGCCTGTCTATTAGTTTGAATTTTATTTTGATGTCACATTAGTTTGAATTTTATTTTGATGTCACAAGTCCCACGCTTTATCTCTTTTCATTTTAGTAGTAGACTGGTATCTCTGGTCAGCCAGGGGGCATAGTTTGATTTAGTTCTAACAGTTCTGATAGGGGCGAGATGATTTAGAATGTTTAGAAAAGTGTTAATGAAGTAGTGTACGGCACTTTCCGGGAGGTGAAATGAGCGTGATCTCCAGTTGCATTGATTAAATGCAGATATGAAGTCATAGGTTTTGAAATTCTTTGTATACCGGATTTGTTGGAGGGTGGAGGATTTTAATGGATTCACTTAGTGTCTAATTATAAATGTGGGAAGGTGGTTGCTGAGGGTGTCTGGGAGGGAGCCTGAGAGGTAGGATTGATATGGTCTGTTAGTAAGGATCCAGTCTAGGATGGACTCCTTTTTTGATGCTTTATCTGCCTATGTTGTGGTTTTGATTAGTTGAGTGAAACCATGTAGGTTAATGTGGTTAGTGGGGTGGAGCGAGTTACAGGAGGACCAGTCAATATTAGCATCACCTAGTATGATTGTTTCTTGGGGAACTTTTTGGGATGTCCAGTCTAGCATGGATTCTACTGTGTTAATGTTATTGCCGGGGGGTATATAGGTATCAATTATATACAAGTGTTTTTTTGAGTTTATTTTCAGCTTAGTGAACAGAGTTTCTGCATTACTGAACTTGGGTTGTTTGGTGGCTAACAATTCAGCGGTCAAGTTGTTTGTTTTTGAATAGGAGAGCAGTGTCTCCGCCTCTTTTGGCTATTCTGTCTTCTCTAAGAACATTGTAACCAGGTGGTGCAGTCATTTATTATTGGTTAGTGGTTTTAGCCAGGTATCTGTGAGGAGGCCTATGTCAGGGGAGTAGAGGGCCAGGGTAGCATGCAGCTCTGGGATTTTGTTCAGTATGCTCCTTATGTTTATGTTGAGTATAAGGAAGAAGTCCAGTGATGGTCTTGAGTCAGTATTCCATGGGACCCTGATCAGAACATGAGGCACTGTTAAATAGCCAGCAGTGTTAGGAGCTTTTTTCAGGTCTTACCATTTTCTGTACTATACTCTCTGCCTCCCTGGAAGATACGTGGAATCTGCTTGGTGACTTTTGCTTCTTACCCATTACAGTTCTTTCATTGTTGCCAGAGAAATTAGGTCTGCTTAGGAATTTTTATTTGGGTTTTTGAAGATTTTTGAATAAACCATGCATTACAGAACATTAAACGTTGAACTGTGATTGCTGTAGGCTTTTTACCCTGTTTTTACCACATTATCTGTATTTTTTCTTCATTTTATCTCCTTTAAAAGTGGTTGGTAGGGATTCTGACAAGGTATACAGCTGATGAGGTTAACAAAGACCGATCTTCAAAGCTAGTAGCCAGAGGCATTAATAAAAGTGTAATTCTGTTACATTGAGTATGTTTGCAGTGGAAATAAACTAGTCAAATGACTTGCAAAAATTCCTCTGTGACTAAGTGCTGTCAGAGCGTACGCATTTGGCAACACTTTAGTTTAGTAGGTGTCCTGTGTGGTCATGCTGGATCCAGTCATTGTAGTGATGGTTGAATATAACACTTAAGCAATTTTTGACTAATCCAAACTTTTGCAGTAAGTAATTTACCTCCTGTTTTAATGCAGCCTGCTTTCACTGTAAAATCTTTGCAAGGGCACATTTTAGTTTACTTTCCAATAACCAAATTGATCCAGCAGGGACCTTTTGGTGGTACCTATCTGGATCAGTTTTACTACATAGCCAGAACACAGAGGTGCAAACATTTTGGATATACCTTGCAGAAGTTCATTTGAGTATAAAGAAAAAACAGAAAATATGTCCTTTCTTGACTCCTTCAGTGGAGAGGATGACATCTCCACATAAGACTGAAATATAACAATGGATAGTCCTGCTTTATGTTGCTTTCCAGGGTGTTTTGAAATTAGTGTTTTGAATTGTGACGCAAAAGCTCTAAAAAGAAAGCAGCATTTATGCAGGCATACAAGGCATATCCTGCTATAGTATATCTTTATATACATTATATTATCAGAGTGGTAAGGCTGGCTGTCTTGTATCTTTACAATATGATAATCACTCTAAAGCATTGTCTAATTATAGAAAAAAAGGTATATACATCTAGGGTAGAACTTTCCATCAAGTAAGAAAGTCTGACATCAGCCAAGGAGGCCGATATGCTTAGTCATGGCAAAATATGAAATAGTTCATTATACTGAAAATGACATTCTTTATTAGTTAATTCTTTAAACGTGCCAGAACGTATATTTGTAGATTACAGAAAAACATTATAGGTTGGTGATACTATTTATCTGTGGCAAGAAAAATATCACTGAGTTAAGTGATATTTCTTCTGTAAACTGTGCTAGTTGATAACAGCTGTTTGCCCAGATACTAGTGGTTAGATTTTATTCCCACTGTTATTTTTTTTTGTATCTGCATTGAGTAAAACAAGACCAAACTCAGTAGCAATGCAAGACTGGCTAAATGGGTATTTTCTCAATAAATTTAAAATTGCTGTTCTTCCATGTGTAACATCTCTGTTTCAGAAATCTTTGAGGATCAATATTTCCCTGAGGCATGCTTTTTGCTCCTGAAGGCAACAGTGCAGGTACTTAAGACAGTTGTAGGCTTATAAATCGCGCATGTATGCTGGGCAAGTGTTTCTGAAAGGACTTTAACTATGATGCTTTCAAATCTGTACCTCTGTCTTTCTTGGAAAGCATAGATTTGCATCTGGTTGAGCTTAGGTAAGCAATCTCTCGAGTTTTCACAATGATCTGTGTGATCTAGATGAAAACTTGCAAGTTGATGTTATGTACCTGAATCTTTGAATCTGTTTTTCACTTAACATTTAAGTCTCCCAGTGTCTAGAGTAAAGGGCAATTCATATGTCTGTAACTATAGTATGAACTGTCTAGGGCCCATTTAGTATTGAGTCAGAGTACAGGATACATCTTTCAGAAGCAGGAAGGTGCAAAGTGGTGTACCTCAAGGTTCATTTTTGGGTCCATTTATTTGATGTATTCATGTAATCTGTACCACCCTCTTGACAAACTTGGATGAATACATTTGCAGATGACTGTAACATGGGGTGGAAGATAGCTACACTTAAAGATCACACGTTTGTTACAAGATTATTTGGATGAACTCTTTGGTTGGGCTATACTGAAGAAGAATGCTTTCAGTGCCGAAAAGTGTTCAGTTTCACAGTTTGAGCAGAATAGTTACTCCTCCTCCAGTTAATGCTGAGATTGTATATTCAGTTGAAGCTGTTAAATATCTTGGTCTCCTTGTGGATGGGTCACTGTTATTGCATTATCATACAGTTCAAGTACTAAGGAAGTGCCATTTGGTGTATTTTATTTTTCATTAAGTGTTCAGGCATACGAGCATTGTGGTACCATTATTTAGATCACTGTGAAAATTATCAAGAAATTAGAAAAAGGGTCAGTGTTTTCTTCTCATAACACTTACCTCTCTCAAAATTGTCAGATACTTAGATTTGTGCAGTTGAGCTTGTATAACATGGGACACAGGCTTTTCTGAGGTAATGTGTTATTGATGTGTGTGTTCTGTTAACAAGGTGCTAGTTGGCACATTACTTGCAACTTCTACCTCTTATAGCACAAGAAACATCATTTAAATGGTGGAAACAAGCAGCTTAATAGAAACTTGAAAAATACTTTGGAATTCAGAGCCATTATTGGTGAGAGAGGCTGTGAGTGTAGGAAACTTTTTAAGATGTGACTTGATTTGAGGATTGCACCACAAGTATTAGTATTTCATCTTAGTATTCAAAACTTGCTAAACAACCAAAATGGCGAAAAGACAGCTTCAAAACAATAGCTTCAATAACAGGCTTTTACCATGTTGAATCCACAATATATGAAATATAGAGCTTTGCTGTTGTAAAAGTCAACTGGTGTTGTAATTCCACAGCTTTAAAACGTGGATGTCACAAAAACAGAAAAACAAACATAAAAGTGAAGAACTCTTCTGATGTAAACAATAGACAAGCGCTTTCAGCTTTTTCAAGCCTTCTTCAGATCCAAGTAGGTAAGCTGGGTTCAGTGTTTAAAAGTTGGTATCATCCAATGAAACAACCTACAGTGAATGATGAATGTTAACCAATCAAGTTAGCCCATTGGTACACACCTCCATAGCTTGAAGTTAAAACTCTTTATTTAAAACTCTTTGTTTAAAACAACATGACAGTTTGACGTTTCTAAGACAGACTCAGACATATTTTCAGAAGGAATATTAGTAAAATCTTTTCAGTAGGTTCTAATTAAAAGAACAAGCTCTGCATAAAAGCCAAGATTTGAGAGAAAAAGGTGAAAAATAAAAATAAAAATAATGAAGGTCATTTAGGGTGCTTCTTTTTATTTCATTTCAACAGTTTCTTTGGGACATCAGAGCCTAAGTCAGTACACCTAAGGTTTCTGGCAATGAAAACAGGTCATAAGTGAGCATAGCTCATTGCTCGTCTATTTTTAAGAAAAGGTTTTAAGGGAACACAACCATTAAGGCCGGGGGGGGTTATCTGCCTTCAGCCGCATTATCCATTTGGCTTCCTCTCTCTCAGTCAGATTGGTCAGGTCTCCTTCTCTGGAAGTAAAATGTATCTTCAAAATGACCATGAAAACAAAGCTATGTCCCTCATGCTCACGTAAATGAAGGAAAATAATTTGTTTCCTTTCTGTTTTTACATCAAATTTCAGGAAAATAGTGGTCTGTGACAGGAAGTTAACAAAGCTTCATAAATCTTCTTCTTAGCCCTTCCAAACAATGAAGGTGTCATCCACAAACCGATTGTACAGAATTATCTGGTCATTCCAAATGTCATTTGCATCCTTGGACCAAGCTCTCTCCCAGTTGGCTAAAACCAAGTTTGCATAACTATTGGCCTGTGTCTGGAGTAGTTTTGGTGAGTTATATGGCTTAGAACAGAACCTTACAATAATATCAGATCTAGATTTCTGAATGGCCAAGTGACACACAATTTTTCTTCTAGTTGATTAAGATATTACACACTTAGAAAAGAAGTCATTTTATTTCAAGAAATATATATACCATTTATTTCATACTATACTGCAGATAGCCTTTTATAGAGGTGTCTCTCTTGGCTGTCATGAAATGCAATAAAATAGTGTAAAGGTAAATAAACAGATTACATCCACCTTTTCTTGCCAAATTTTACTTGTAATCAGAGACCTTCTAAATGGCTGTATCTTTCTTTTCACCCCCTTCCCAGTACTACTTGGGGACAAATTTCAGAGTTTTTTTCTGTACAGCAGAAATTAACCGCAGATGGGGATAAGCAACAGAATTTAAGAGACAACAAATGCAGCTTGTTCTCAAAACTCCACAGAGGGGGGGTGCAACAAGTTTTATGATTAATGGAACAGTTATTAGCAAAGACAAAAAAAGGGGGAGCCGCAGCACAATCAGTTGCCTACACTTAAGATATCAAGACTCAAAAGCTATTACTCAAGAATGGCTCTAGTTTCAAAGAAGGACAAGACCTCAAGACTAGTTCAGAAATGCAGAATTGTTCAGGATGATGACTGAAAGCTATTTGTTTTCATAGAATAAGACTTTTCCATGTCAACCCTTGATAAAGAAAGTCTGTCTTTCCATTCCATTGGGGCCATATCACAGAAATTACCCAAGTTTTCAGATATCCAGGTTCCCTTTGTTTTTATCTCTGCTATTTGAACTTTCCATAGCCCTAAGGCTGTTTAGCAAGTGTTTTGCTTCAGTGTTTGCACATCTTGGAAAGCAAATCATAACCATCTTTCCATGTTTAGACAATTGATAACTGCAGAGACAAGTAACAACACAAAAATACTAGAAGAGTGATCACAGGAATGGTAATATGTCTAGCCCTATAGATCTGTTTAAGTAGTCAGATTTTTTCCCACCTTTTTCAAGCACCTGAGCATCTAGTCTTCAAGACTAGCTTCAAAGGTTGATAATGTAGTACTTAGTTTTACCTGGAGTGGTAGCTTATCCCATAGTCTGGTAATACATTGACTTTTTTGTTGAGATTTAGTAACCTACTACAAGTGTTTTGTCGAGCAACTGGTATTTCAAAGAAAAAGGCAGCCAAATGGGGTCATGTCCTTCATGGCTTGAAAAGCAAGACAAAGGTTGCCTCTGAGCAGCCAGTAGGCTGCTGAATATGTGAAGAGTTGTACTAATATGCCTTGCATATAGAGCAATCTCTGACCCAGCTGTAATGGAAATGCTGCACATTCGCAAGTCAAATGGTGCACGGGTCACTCGCTGAAAGAACCATAACCTGATATGTGACATCACCAGAACTTTCTGGAGAGACAGATTTATCTCACAGGGGTTTCCCCACCTTTGGAACAAGCTTCCTATTCATGTTAAACAAAGTCCATCGTTGGCCCTATTTAAGTGTAATTTGGACGATTGGATGGGTAAGCAGAAATTCACTCTGGAGTTCCAGTTGAATCCCTCTTGGACAGGGACAATAGGTGCTGATTTTAGTGTCTGCTTGAACCAGACACCCTTGGGAATATGGGTTGAACTTGGCTAGCTTGTAAACACCCTGGGGCCATTAGTCTAGTAACCTCCTATGATCCTGGGATAACATATTTGAATAGTTGAAAGTTTTTCATGTCTTTAATTTTCTTGGCCAGAAATCTTCCTGGTCTTTCCGGTTCATCAATATGCCTGAAGTTGTACATGCCAAAGGAGACATTGTACTTGTTCCTTAAACCCCATCACTGGACTAAGTAGAAGAATTTTCTAACTATGGTGAAAACCTGTTGATTTAATGAGCAAGAGTTGTCAGCTTAAGTTTCAAGATCACTTATTTGTTTGAGTAAGTGTACAGTTTTGTAATATAGAAGGTGGGAAGAGCTTTTAACAGAATGCTACTATGCTGCACTGTTTGTGTTTAGCTTGAGATATATATTTTTTTATAAACGAGGTATATAGGAATATTTTATTTGTTTTATTGTTTTGAACTTAACTGGGGTAGAACACTGATCACAAATGAACAATTTCAGCCTCAGCCCAGACAGATGTAGCAGTAAAATAGAAAAGAGGGTCACAAGTTAAAGGACATAGTTTTACAGTATATAGCTTAGAATACAACATGCAAGACATAGTTTCATATTGCATAGCAGTATATGTATGGTTGTGCAGCTATAAATATATGGTTTTATATATGTAAGTTGTGATTAGGGTGGAGTGGTAGGCACACAGAAGTGATATCTGAGAGTTGTAGTGGAGGTATTGGGCTAGGAATATGGTGCAGTTGGTTATATGGTTCAAGGTAAGGCATTGGCATTTTGTTTGATTTGGAGATAGGTTTTTAATTGTTCTTGGAATGTTGGATTAAACAGACTTTTTTAAGATGGAAGGGGATAGACTTCTTCCAGATCCTGGAACTTTGTATTTATCACACCTTCTCAATAACATGTAGTGTAGTTTTAGGGCCTTGCAGTGAGGGTGCCGTTTTATCATGATTTCTAAAGTTCTAGAGAGTAAGATTTTTTTTAATTAGTTTACATGCCAAGGGTGAAAATATGCTGTTGCATAGCAGTTTGAATATCTGAACCTGAAAGACAGTCTGCTTTTTGACAGGTAGCCATTTTGCTTTTGCAGTGGTGGTGGTCTTTGGGGAGAGAATTTGAGTGTTGAATTTCATATACAATTAAAAGTAGGGCATACTTAAATTGTTATAGTAAATACTATTCCCCTGTAGCTATTCTAGAGGCTTATGAGAGAAAGTGGGAAATCTTGTTTGCCTAGAATGGAAAAGGCTTAATTTTCTTAAAGTCTATATGGGGGGGGGGGGGGGCTTAAAGACAAGTGATGGGTCAAATTAGGCATTTAAAGCAAATAGTGTTTTGTATAGCTAAATTATTTTGATCTGTGACCACTAGTATATTTATAATATTGATTGAGATATCTTTTAAGTGCCAGGCCCTTTCCCCTTTGACATTACACCCTGTGATACCCTACTAGTTAAATGTCTCTTGTTCAACCTGGAATCTGTTGGCTAGCTAATTTGCAATTCAGTAGGCAATGCAAGGGTTCATGCTAGGTTTATCTAATTTTTCAGTTATTCCAGCATGATGAGTAGGGTCAAAAGCCTTTACCAGGTTGAAATGAGCCTCTGTGACCTTTTCAAATCAGCTTACAAGTCAGACAGAATCTTCCCTTCACAAAACTGAAATGATTAGGGTCTGCCTCATTTATTAACGTTGGTACAGTAACCTCTGTCAACCAGAACTCCTGCAACTGGCAAAAAAAAATAAAAGTACAGTACAGTTTTCATGTGCTGCACTTTTTTTCGCCCCACAGAAACATACCTTAGTTTTTTGAGTTTAAAAAGGAAGATGGGAATAAATTCCCTCTCTCCCCAACCTGAGAACAAGTCAAACCAAACAAATAGTATAGGATACAGTTTTAGACTGGCCTATTTTTAATAGTAACTTTCAACCAGGAACTACAGTTATCCGGCATCTACCAATCCCCATGGGTGCCAGTTAACTGAGAGTTCATTGTACTGGCAACTTGAATTTTATGACATGTTCTATGGCTCTTGTATACAAGGGTGTTGAAGCTGACTGTGCAGTGATTACCGAAGTCATTAGAGGGACCTCCCTTGTGTATGGGAGTCAGTGACTGTTCTCAAGGCATGTATCACAAACCCAATGAGTAGGTGAGGTTTAACAGTTTAAGTAGAGGCTGGGATAATGCATACTTGGCACTGAGGAGAACATCTCCTGGTATTTTTTTCTGGTCCCATGGAAGTACAGTAGAGAGTCGATTATCCAAACTACTTGGGACCTACAGTAGATCGAATAATCAAGTATATAATCAAACGAGATTAAAAAAAACTTCTAAAAGCATGCAGGGAATACACTTTACAACTATTCAGCGATTTCTAGTGGACAGTAAAGAATATTTTTCACACACGAGCGGGCTACAATCTGAAAAAACATGTACGAGTGAATACATATAACATTTACATATTCAGACTTTGATTTTCTTAACCAAAAACTTTGGAAGGATGAGTTTGGATAATTGACATTTTGGATAATTGATGTTTAGATCATCGATTCTCTACTGTAATATGTTTTAGCCTTTGACAGGAAATTTGAAATGTTCCAAAGTAATTTTAGAGGGCACTGGAGTTAACACTAAATTTTGTTTAATATTATTGGCTGTTGATCTGTGATTTATAATGGTTGAGCTCCTCTCATTATTGGGCATTGCTTCTTAATTTCCTGGAATAACTGTTGAAGGATTTTCAGTTTTGTTTTGGTATCTGTAGTGACCTTAAGCTTGTACTCCATTTCAAGTTTTCTAGTAATGTCCTTAAATTTCCTGCAAATAAGTTTGTGTAGTCCTTTAATAGGTAATGGATCTTTCTAATATATATATTTTTTGTTATGGTTAAGTAAGTCATTTTTCTTTGTCTGCAGTTCTTTTTGTTTTGGCTCACAGACCTCTAGAAACACAGCATGTTGCTTCATTTGGAGAGTGACTGTGGAAAGCCAGTATGCAAATAAATTTTGAAGCCGATAAGGGCAGTAGGAAAGAATGATTCTGTTAATGTACTGAAATGTATACATCATATAATAAAATTTAGCATTGCCACCTTGCATCGAGAGGTTCTCCAGTTTGTTCCTCTGCTGAGGTTCTTTCTGTGCAGAGTTTGCATGTCATGTCTGGTCATTTCAGTTCCCTCTGGGTGCTGTGGTTTCCTCCCACATGCAGTAAAATGGATCAGGCACTCCTAGTTGCCCTTAGATGTAAGTGTGTGCATGTGCGAAAGGAAGGAAACTCTGGCAACCTACTTATGTCCATCCCATACCTTAAATTACAAAGATAGAAGTGCCTTTCTCTGGGTCACTTTAGGAATCGTATGCAGCTCGTAAGAGTGCCAGAAATTAATGAAAATGTCTATCTTGTGATGGTGAAGGAAAAATCATCATCATCTTAGTCACCAACAGTCTGATTTAAAATAAAGTGCATGCTGTGTTTCAGGAGTTCTGAACTAATCTTTTAATTTTAATACAGCAGTATTCCAGTGCATTAGCAAATCCAAAAGAAGCCTGTAAAATAAAAAGCTATCTTATAATTCCTTTGAGGAAAAGTCACAGCACCGTGGAACACTCTGTCTGTCCTTGTAATTGCTTATTTAAAGTCTGTGTTCATTCAGCTGCACAAAGTATGACTGTCAGGGCCAGTAAAATATAGTAACTGAAGGTAATATTATTTCTGTTGAGCAAATACATGCTTGTGAAAGTGATACAGCTCAGTGGCACTATTGACCTTTATAAGCAGTAAACTAGAAATTGTATCAGAAGTTATCAGCCAGGGTCTTTTTTCTTCTTGCTCATACCTTTTGTATCTTGTCAACTCCAGGTAATGGCATGACATAGTGGATTAATGTTGTCGAATGGGAGCATGTAGTTTAATCAAGGGCCTTCTTCACAGTGTCATTTAAATCAAATGAGTGTTTCAACAAAGTATTTTTGTTTTTGTCAAGAACTGAAGTATACATTTTGTAACTGTGTGGTTGCAGTATTTTTTTTTTGTGCTGTAAATGTTTGGGGTTCATTTAAATGCTTTTTGCAGTTCTGTTTGTTTGTTTATTGTGCAGTAACAAGGAGTGGTTAAGAATAAGAGTGTAGAAGGCCATGTCCTTACCATGACAGTGTAACTGAGTAGGTGTGAAGGTTCAGGTGGGCTAATAATAATGTTCCTGGACTTTGATGCTATGATATGGATGATGACGATGATGATACAGTGCACTTTCATGAGTGCTAGAACTGCTGCTAAATTGTTGTATCTGATTTAACCTGCCCCAGCACGGAGACTGCTGTTTAGTACTTCACATCTGTACAGCGTTAAGGTTTTGATGCTTTGAAAATGCTGTTTGATACTCAAAAGTAAAACATAGTAACAGTAGTGTTTACTTTTCATTTGGTGCTGTGTTTTTTGTGTTGAGATGGCAGGCCATGTCATTGCTTTGTAGCTAATTTGTTTTAAAAATAAAAAAAAAATTACTGCAAGAAAATGTGATCATTAGGGTCTTCATTGTTTGACACACACTGTTTTCCAAAACTCAGAAGTGAGAATTGAATATGTTAAACAGATTATATCACTTTTTTTCATTAGAGACAACTGATGTTACAATAGGTACAGTGTGTGGCACACCTTGAGTGTCTGGTATTGATCTTTACATGGTTAAATTCTATATTCATTCAGCCCCACAAAATGCCACAGTGGGGGGTGAATAACGTACAGCACATGGAAATTATATTAATTGAACTGCAGAAATAAATGCCTTTGGGAGGATCATGGGGAAACACCACACACAGTATTGTGACTGAGATGATTTTACCTGTCTTCCCTCTGGTGCTCAGTAGTAAAAAAAGAAACCTCATGGTGTAGGCAACAGGAATATTTTCTTATTTTATGTGATTGTAGATAATCAGCTGGTGGGTGGCCACGGTGGTGCAGCAGTTAGCGTTGCCGCCTCACAGCAAGAGGTTCTCCGGTTCAATTCTCCGCTGGGGTGCCTTCTTCGCAGAGTCTGCATGTCCTTCTTGTGGTTGCGTGGGTTTTCTCCGGGTGCTCCGGTTTCCTCCCACATCCCAAAGACATGCAATAGGTGGATTGGACACTCTAAATTGGCCCTAGGTGTGAGTGTGTGTGTGTGCGTGCCTTCTGTGGAAGGTTGGGCACCTGGCTCGCAACTCGACGCTGTAAAACTCCACTGCCAATCATGAGCAGACATATGATCCACTGTGGTGAACCCTAACCAGGAAAAGCCAAAAGAAGAAGTAGATAATCAGCTGGTGTGGTGTTTGCATGCTTCCCTGCCTCTCACTCACTCTGGCAGCTGATAGGCTTTCCAACCTATCAGCTGTCAGAGCAATGTAAATCCTCTGAATTTTACTTCTGGCTTGAGGAGAAACATCTCTCTAGCTCCAGAGGTACAGCAGTCTGTCAAAAGCTTATTTCCTGACAGATAAGACACATTTTGGGGGGCCCCTTAATTGTGGTATTTATGGTCTACCTTAGTTTTATTTATATATAATTTGTAGTATTCCACCTTAGTAATATCCACTTCTGTCAGGCATTGCATATGTATCTGCTCTATTTACTTGTCTTATTTTTCAGTTTTGTGTGGGGAACTGGTAATTTTATAAAAATATTAAGTATTTGGGCTGTGCTTTTAGATCTGTAATATGTTTTTCCCACGTGTTTCTGTTTTTCTCGTTTCTGTGGTAATAAATGTTCTGTGATATTTCTGAGTAAATGTTTGAGGTCTGGTGACACTTTTTCAGTGTACTTCTTGTGTTTGCTAGTTTGGGAAAGGAAAGTGTGCTTTGTGCTTACTAGTAAATACTTAATCTTCCCCCAGTGTTGCTGGGTTTAATATAATGGTAATCGGGTTCCTTCTCTGGCTAAAGCATGGATAGCATTTCCAGTCCTGTTTCTTCCACTCCGCTTCTACCTAACAGTTTTATTTATTTTACATTGTTTACCTGGAGTGTCCGACTGAGTTCCAAAAGAAGGCCTGTTTTCTGCGAAGGCCTGGGGAGAAAAGCTTTAAGTTACATAGTAAACAGTGATACAACAGAAAAAAAAAACAGTAATACAAATAATGCAGATTATAATTGTTGGTCACTGAAAGAACATATACGAAACAAAGAACATTAATGTATTTCTAGTTAGGGAGTGGGATGGTAACCTCACCAAATTAAACAATTAAAATAAAAATGTATGGCAGTATGCTGGAAATAGGATCTAGGGGAAAAGAGTCAAGGAAGTAGACATCTGAGGAGAATAACAGGATGAGCAGTGCTAAAAAAATTACTGAGGGGTCAGCCTGTTGTTGACCAGGAGCATTTCCAGTTTTTAGTCAAATGGGTCTTGAGAAGACTATTGAATTTGGAAGGGTTTGCTGTGCAAAGAATGTGCTGGGAAGTGGAGTTCCAAATTTTTGGAGATGTGCTCTGAGAATAAAGCATCCCTGTAGCTATTATTGCTAGTGTAGGGTTTTACTAGGGTTTGAAGGGCTAGACATTTGTCTGGTAGGTAGATGATGGTAAAGCAAATTGAGAGTTGGTTAAGCCAAACCAGTCTAGTTTGTGAAGAGCTGAACAATGATGTGTTCTGTATGGGAGGTTGGTGGCGAACCTGGCTATTTTTTTGTAGCAGGCTTCCAGTTTAGATTTGCTTTCTTTAGATTTGTGAAAATTGGGGAGGCATATAACAGAGTAGATGGCTTTGAGCAATGGTCGTTTTGGTGGTTTGGGTGAGTACCCCAAGTTTTATGTGGACCTTTTTTTATTGTTTAGGATACGTAACCAACCATTGTAAACAAATGTCAAATAAATAAATAAAAATAAATGTGCATTTCATAGCTGAGGGATTTGTCAATGGTGACACTTAGTAGTTGGTGTGGTCTACTGGCTCTATATTTTGATGTAAGTGGAATAGATGGCAAATGGGATTGGGGGGGTTTGAGATATTTTGTTGTTGGGGAAGTAATAGTAGGTTGATCTTGTTGGGGATGAATATTAGTTGATTCGCAGAACAGTAGTGTTTAACATCTGTAAATGCTTTTTGTGTTTTTTATTTTTTTTTGCAAGAGTTCAGGGATAGAGGATGCTGAGTAGATGAGTGTAGAACCGTCTGCATATTGTATAATAGAGATCATTTGTAAAGATTGTAAAGAGAAGTGGGCCAAGTATGGAACCTCGTGGGTACGCTTACTGAGTGACTATATATTGTCTAGCCATTTAACAGCTTGTTGTCTGCGTGACAAGTAGCTATGGAACCATGATAGTGTGGATTGTGAGAAGTTTAAGGTGGTTAGATGGTACAGAAGTTTTTGGTGCAAGACGGTGTCAAATGCTTTTGACAAGTAAGAAAAACTGATGAAACATTAAAGGCTGTTTTTTTGACTGGTTGACTGTCTGAAGCTAATCAGGGTGGATGTGGTGCTCTGCTTGGGTCTGAAGCCATTTTGTGTATCTGAGAGGAGGTTGTTGTTCAGGAGATAGGGAAGGATATTTGAGTGAGTACATTTCTTGAGGATTTTTGTCAAGGTCCCTCCTTTGTGTAGGGGGATGATATGGGATATCTTCCAGAGTTTGAGGATGTGTTGCTCAGAGATGGACAAGTTTATTAGTAGAGAGACCAGGTAAGTAATGGCATCAGCTACAAGCTTCAGGAATTCATTAAGAAGCAGGTCAGCTGCTGAAGTTGAAGGTTTCAGTCGCTGGAGAAGTTTGTAAATGTAGCTCATAGGTATTGGGTTAAGGCTAAATGCTACAGGATTGATGGCAGAGGTGGTGGGTACAATCAATGGACTGGTAGTGTTATGATTTAGTAGGGACAGTATGGCATTTCAGTAAACTCTCAGTTAACCGGAACTCAAGCAACCAGATAAAAAAATCAAAAAAATACAGTACAATTTTCATGTGTTGCACTTTCTCCCCCCCCCCCCCCCCCGCAGAAACAAACATTAAGTTTTTAGTGTTTTAGGGTCTTAAAAAGGAAGATAGGAATAAATTCCCCAACCTAAGAACAAGTAAAATCAAGCAAACAGTATAGGGTACAGTATTAGTAATGCCTATTTTTAATAGTAACTCTCAAGCAACCAGAAACTACAGTTATCTGGCATCTACCAATCTCCATGGGTGCCGGTTAACTGAGAGTTTACTATAAAGTGAGAGGTGAATAGAGTAGCTATTCTTTTGGTGGTGTTTGGGAAGGAGGAGATAGAGGTTGAGAAATGTTTAGGATTGAGAAGTTGGTTTATAGAGTCCCAAAATTTGGGGGGGGTTATTTTAATGTTTCTGTTGGGCTGTTGGCTAGTAGGTTTTTTGTCTGTTTTTATTTGCTTTTTGACTGCTTTTCTTAATTGTTGGTAGTTTTGGAGGGTTGTTTGGTTTTTGGTGGCCATGTAGTGGGACCATGGTCTCTTTGTTTCATAAGAGGTTTAGTGTGCTCTGTTAACCATGTGGTTGGTTTTGTTTTTTATTATGGGTTTTTCTGATAGGGGCTACTTTGTCTAGGATTTCTAGGAATGTGTTGGTAAAGTATTGAGTTGCATTATCTAAATGTAGGTATTTTAGTGGGGACCAGTTGCATTGTTTCAAGAGGGAGTTAAAAACATCTGTGGAGAAATTCTTTGTGTTACGGATGTGCTTGTATATGATGGATTTTTTAGGGTTTACTTTTTGTCTTAGGAGGTAGGTTGCTCTCTAATCACTAGGGGTATCTGGGAGACACCTGGATTGTGGGCATAAGGAGGGTCAGTGAGAATTCAGTCAGTAAAAAAAAGTAAAGTTATAAAGTTATTGTCTCGGCCTACAGTTACTGACTCTGGTATGGTCAAACACAGTCCAGCAGACCACTTGTCTCTTGCCTCAACTCCCTGTGATATAGCTGTAATGGCCTGTATGGATTGAGGGTTAGATACATCCTTGGGTGCTGTTCCAATACATGTTACAGGTACAGAAGAACCAAACACTGTAGGTGCAGAAATTGTCTGGGGAAAGATGCCCCTTTGCCAGGGGCAGTAGGCTGTCCCCTGACCTTTCTCCCAGTAGGGATATTCCTAGCCAAAAAATATAAATAAATAAATTACAGGTCAGAAGATTAAGTTGTTTCTGTATATTAGTCTGATGTTATATCTTTGGCTAAAGGTATCTTGCAGTTGCTTGGTTCTGGGTCTGTTAGCCTTTTCACAGTTCTAGTGCAGCTATTGCCACAGAATATTTTGTTCTCAGAGGATGAGGATTCTGACAGAGACTGGTGATTTTTCTCAGGAATGCAAAACCCGGAACTCTTGATATTTCAGATAGTGAACCTAAAGTTAATTACTAGACAGGGTTTTTCCTTTGCTGAAAATGTTGGTAGATTCTGTGATTTTCCTTGAGCGCAAACTGGGATATTTCAAGAAATGGGCAGATTTAATGATTTCAGAGGATGAGCTTCCTAATTCTGCATCTATTCCTCCCAGTTTGTCAGTTCTTTAAGACAGTTTTAAAGCTGCCTGCAAGGCTCCTTACTCACTGGCTGTAGTTCCAAAGAAAAGCTAATAAGCAGTTTAGGATCTCTCCAGGTTATAAATATCTTTACTCTCAATTTGTCAGCTGAACCAGCTGCAATGACCAGCAGCAACAGCCAACAAGAAATATATTCTATCGCTTTATGTATCCTTGTACCCTCTGATAAAAAGGGCAAGTAGTTAGACAAACAAGGTAAAGACTATTTGCTTCCACTATGTTAGTCTTTAGGATCTTGAATTATCAGGAGAATTATCAGAACCATATGTGGAAGTTTGTGTTAAAACGTGTTTATAGTTTGGAAGAATTTTCTGCTTTATGGTCTCAGAAAACAGATCATATTTGAATCATTTTTGAAATTAAGTTTTTAAACATGTTCTGAGAATTGATTGTGCTGACACTGTATCTAGAGCTTCTGCTTCTTCTGTGATGTTGGAAGATTTATTTTGGTGGGTAATTAAAATTTTTCTGATGATTTGAAGTCTTAAATCCTTAATTCTCCACTTAGTTCTGATCTGGAATGGGAGGTATCTGAGGATGATCAGAAGGGAGTTTAATGATAAAAATGGAAAGTAGCAGAGAGGCTACTATAGAACCCTGGGGACACCTTTCATAAGAGGAGTTGTTTTAGAGGTGGTAGTGCCTACTTTCACCATGAAGAACCTGTTGGTGAGGAAGTCTATAGACCAAGGTTTTGCACAGACACTAATGCCTATTTCAGTTTTTGTCAAATAGTAAGTAATGGTCCATTAGATCAAAGGTTATTATGAGGTCAGTAGATATCTTCTGTCGGGTTACTTTTCCGTATTGGATAGAATGTCATCTGTGAGGCAATAATGCTTTTATGGTGCTGCATCTAGACCAGAATCCACATTGTTTCTTGGATAGAGGATTGTATTGATGTAAATAAAGCAGTAATTTGGTTGTAGTTTTGGAATAGGATTGACTGTTAATGTTTTTCATGTATGAGGCATAATCTTATTTAGTTAAGCAGAGGTTGTATGTCAGTAAGAAGGTGGGAGACAAAGTCCTTAACCTACTGCCTTGGTTAATTCGCTAGTGTATCTGTTTGTATTAGATAACTGATTGAGGAAGTCCGTGTATGAGAGTTTGAATGTTCTGAGAAAGTTATGGAACAGTGATCACTAAAGGATAGTCCATGTATGATGAAATTTGATATTGTAGGATTATTAGTATGGTGTGCCTGCTGGGTTGAAGGTTTGGACTAGTGGCTTCAGAGATGATTTGGGTAAGACTTAAACTGGTCAGGTGTTTTGACTCATCTATGTTTTTTGTTCCTAAGTAATGTTGTACTTGTTAACTGTTATTTTAACTATGCATTGTACTGCTGTGCACAAATTTTTGACTTGTACTATATTTATGTGACCTTTAATATTTTGTAAATATAATTACTTGTATTTCTGGAGCTTTTCTCCTCGAGTCTCCACTGAAAATGGGCTCCTGGCTCAGTTGGACTAACCCGGTTAACAAATGTTAATTAATAAATAAAGGTTGAAATCTCCAAGAATGATTAGGATAGAGTTTTTGGGGAGATTCCTCATATATTTGTTAGATGAGGGTGTTGAATTTTGATAGTGAGGTTGGTGGACGTAGGTAAGCAATAGCTATAACCAGGGATTTTTGTTTGCTGGAAATTTTTTTAAAAGATCCAGTTAGGATCAGATTCTGAGATGCTGTTAGTTTATTCAGGAATTGCAGGGTTCAGGTTGCCTTTGAAGAGAAATAACACTTCTCCCCCAGGTTTTTGCATGGTCTGTAATCCTGTGGGTATGAATAATTTTGGTATGCAATGGTGAAGACTATGGGTGTCGGGTTTCAGCCATATTTCTGTAATAGCTGTAATATAAAATTGTTGTTTGGTAAAGGCATTGATTTAGTCTGTTTTGTTCTTGATACTGTGGTTGTTAGAGGGAGTGGGTAATATGATGCTATTTATTGGCTTGAGTTGAGGCATTATTGTTAAGTTATTGTGATTTGGGCTCAATGGGGCTGAATTGAGTAGTGATTTTGGAATGTGTAGTTTTGGTTAAATTAGAAACGGTGAGGTATTGGTACCCTGATATGTTTGGATGTGAGTTGGGTGTTGGCATGGGTGTGATGTAAAAGCTTAATATGGTAAGGGTAACTAGTATGTGTCGGTATTAATGTAATCTGGTTTATGGAGGCAGTCATCTGGTAATTACTGTGGGTATTTGTGTGAGGGTTGAAGGAAAATAGCAGGAGAATGTAAATGTCTGTCATAGTTATAGGAATTTCTAGTGTAAAGTAACTAGATCAGGTTTAAATATCTAGAGAATATGGAGTATGAGGGAGGAAAGCAGTATTCCTTTAAAGGGTGTTTACTGGGTGGATAAAATGGGTGGTGATTTTCCAGTATAAGTGTGTGTGTCTGGGGAATTGGAGTGGGAGAGGAGTGCAGGTATGTGAGATGACTGGAGATGGATGGAAATAACATCTGATTGAGTGTGAGGAGAGAGGATAAGCAAAGTGTGGAGGAAGTGTTGCAGAGAAGAGCAAAGGCTGAGAAGCTAAGGAGGGTTAAATGGTGGGAAGAACACAGAAGAGTATGAGTTTCTATGGTGGCTATAAAAGGGGGGGGGCAAAAGATTACACAGGTAATGAAGTTAATAGTTGTACAGAGTTATGAATGCAAATAATAGAGTGTATATATGTTGGAAAAAATAATGGATGACATGAAGTGCATCAGCAGTAGAGGACTGATGTAGAAGGAGATAAAATAAATAGTGACTTCATTAGGTGTGGTTTGTAGAGGCGGAGGTAGTGAAGAGAGCAAGACTCTCTCTAACTGTCTGAGATGAACTCAACAACCTCTGCATGTTATAACATAGGAACCACCCAGGTTATGATGTAGGTATGGGAAACTGACTCAAAAACGACAGTCTGGGAAGAGTGTTAACAGTCAAGGTAATTTTACAGATTGGCTGCACATCTGAAAATCCAGAACCTATGCCCACCTCTTGGAGGTTAGAGGCCTTGCCTGACTGTTGCTTTCCAGAAGCATTTATGGGTTTTCTCTTTGTCCCCCCCCTCCCCCCACCTCACCCCCGTGTCTGTCTCTCTGTGTCTTGATGCAGTCATCCCTTTTTTTTTTGTTTGGCTGTATGCTTTGGACCTCTGGAACACCTACCTTCACAATGAGATCATGCAAGTACACGATGGTTCTGCACTTTAGAGTTTGAGTCATTTACTATCAGTTCCAGACTCTTCCATGTAGTCTCAGGTTGATGCACAGACTTTTATCAAATGCATGTTTGTGGCACCAGTGGATATGAGGATGCAAGAAGCAGAAATGTTCCCATTGCTGAATGACTGGTTCCTAGTTGTCTTTTCTGTACTGCATCTAGTCTAAGTGAAGAAGTATTTGAGCGTGTTCTATACTTTGGTAATGTCAAATCTCGTCAAGTGCCATCTACAACCTGCACATTGGCATACATTTTATAGGCTGTAGTTTAGATGCAAATTGCTGTACAGTAGAGCCCCTTGTGAACAGAATTCAGTCTCTTCAGGGGAAGGCATTTTGTATCCTCCACACTTTCCTTTTATCTGTTGCCATGATGGTGCTCATGCCCTTGGTTCCTCCCTCTGTACCACTTGAGAGCTCTCTAGAGGACTATTCAGACTGAGTGATCTCAGAACATGGATAATCTGGAACATTAAATATGTGGGGGGGGGGGGTTGTGCCTGCAGACATTTAACATGGTAGATGGATATCCACATTTTTTTTTTCTGTTGGTAATCTTTTTCACCTTTCTCCTTCGTTGGAGACAGTAACCATGGGCATATCTGCCCTGCAGGGACATTTACGCGAGTGGATAGTTCAAGCAGTCTGGACAATGTTGAAACTGTCCCTTCATATCAACATATCAGAGATGAGTTTATTGATCTTCCATGCATTCCAGAACTCCCTCCCAGTGGGAGTTCTTCACAGGACAGATTTATTTACAATTATTTGGTACAAAAGCAAGCAGCAGAGAACCTGATTCTAGACTGTTGTGAAGCTCTAAGTCTGTGGCAATAGGTGATGTCCAGCAGTTGTTTTTCTTGTTGCTGTCCATATTTCTGGGAAGTCAGATTCCTTGACAGAGTAGCTGAGCAGACTTCTGTACCTACCCCATTAGTGATCTCAATTCACCTCATTAATTAGGAAGAGTTTTTAAAAAATGTAGGGGAGCCCTTTTCTGATCCATTTGCTTGTCCACCCGTTCTCCAAGTGCAAGGACTTTTAGTCCCTTCTCTGCAGAAACCCCACAAGGGACTACCCTAGCCACTGGGTGGCCACATGGTATCTTGCTTCCCCAACACAAATCAGATTTGTCCGAAAAACAAAAGTTCCACAAAAGCATCCTGACAGCTTATTTTTGGCATGATTGCTCCGATTCCAACTAAGTGCTTGGTCTTAACTTCCTATCTACTTCAGTTTTTACAGTCCAAGAATACCTTTTGGTATTTTTGAAAGTAGTTGACAGTATTGTTTCATTAAATTGCATTTGTCTACCATCTCTTATTTTCACAAAGGCCAAGTTTCCCCTTCTTTTTACAAGGCCTTCCTTAAGAGGTACTTTTTTTGGTTGAGGTCTTTGTTGTGAGATCCTGGTGCCTCCCAAGGACTTCCTTATTACAGCAGGTGAAGCTCATCACTGGAGACCATTGGGTCTTAAATATCATAGAAAAATGCTATTTCATTCAGTTCAGGGACACCTTCTCTTTCCTTGGGATACCCAAACCCCCAAAGGACCAACAGTGACCCCCTCCAATTTTATTAGCACTTCTGCATCAAGGTTCCACTCTGACAGATCCTGTAGGAGAAGTGGGCATAGAGTTTTACTCCAGAATTGTTCTGGTCCCAAGAAAGGAAGGTACCTGGAGACCAGGCTTTAAGTTGTCAAAGTTACACATTTCTGCACATTGCAAGATTCAAAATGTTAACTACAAAGACTTTTACTCATAATGCTTCAGGAAGTCTATATGATCACCCTAGACCTGAAGGACACCTACCTTGCAAAACCTCAAGGTTTCATATTTACCCTTACCTGGATGACTGTCTCATCCAGGTGAAATGTCTCCTGGAGCTTTAGACAACTCTGTTAGTCACCATGGACTGCTTCTCGAAGGTAGACCTTACTGAACTTCTACAAGTTCGAACTTCAGCCACAGACAAGAAATCTTTTTCTGGGCACATGGATAGATAAAGTGTACAACAAAAGGCCTTTCTACCCCAAGACAAGGTTTCTTTCATGACGAGCTATCTACATAGCACATCATACATCTTAATGGTTCTTCTTCATAGCTGCACATCACTAAAAAAAAAAAAAACACTTGGGAATAACATGCACAAACCCTAGAAACCCTAGTGCCTATTCTACCCTGCCTGAAAAAATACCTTGTTGGAAAGACACTATCCTGCAGAACCCAGAGACAAACCACCAGAGATGGACAAGGCTATCACCTCGAACAGTTCAGAAATAGCATGAGAAGCACTCATGGGACATTTGAATGTGCTGGTTGTCTGGACCCTAGAAGAAAGTAAACTACACCTGAACCAAAAATAAATGCTATTAGTGTTTTTCTAGCTGTAAAATCCTTTCAAAGTAACTTGAACCCAGGAAAACACCACAGTTATGTGGTATTTAAACAAACAAGGGAGAATTTGTTTGTGCCCCCCTTTACAGTCTGGCAAGAAAGATTTGGGTCTTGGCACAAAAATTACAACTGACACTAATAGCATACTACATCCTGAGCAAGATTTTCTTGGACCACACCCACCAGTGGGGATACTGCAGTATAGATCTCTGTGCCTGTCATCAGAACAGACAGCTGCTAAAGTTCAACTTTAGAACCCAACAGATGGGGAAATGGATGGGGAAGATGCCTTTCCTTCAAATGGTCATACCTCTTCCTGTTTGCCTTTTATGCTATTACCCTTGATCCCTAGGGTACTGCTAAAAGTGAAGTGTTGCAGGCCAAGCATAGCCCCCTTCTGGCCAAGGCAGTATTGGTTCTCCCTCCTATTGACCCTCAGTGAGGGGAGATACCATATTCTTTCCCTGGTGATAGATCTGCTCACCTAGCTAAGGGGGTCTGTCATTTCATCCATACCTGAATACACCCAGAGCATCGAGGACTGGATTTCCACTCCAAAGAATGCAAACTACTCTACTGAAGTGCTACCTGTCTTGAGAGAGACAAGAAAAGCAAATAACAGAAAATTATACTTTTCAAAGTAGAAAAGTTTTTGTTATATGGTGCCAGGTGAAAGGTATGACACAACTTCATGCTGGCATGAATCTAACATTTTGAATACCTTTTAGGCTTATTTGAACAGAGCCTGCCTTATTCTAATGTTAAGGTGCATGCATCTGCCATCTCTACCTGCCTTTACTGCTCCCTCCTTATCTGTTCTTACCCCAACCTAAAACCATTCCCAAAGGGGTTACACACCTAAGACCTCCAGAGAGAAACACTATTCCTTCTTGGGACTTGATCTCTGTTTTGGAAAAACTTACTGTGCCACAGTTTGAGCTAACAGCTTCTGCTCCTGTAAAGATGCTAACCTGGAAGACTATCACATTAGCCAGGCATGTCTCAGAACTACAAGACCTGATGTGTATTGAAACTTTCATCTTGTTTTTCAAAGGGAAAGATTTATTTGCAGAGCTAAACCCCTCTTTCATGCCAAAGGTAGTGTCAGAGCTCTTCTTGATTCATGCTATACGGTTTACTATCATTTAACTGAAGTGAAGTCGGTCGACTCCACCTCAGTCGAAAATCAGAAATTCGAACATTGGCAATGTTGAACTCCGATATTGCCGAGCTACAAACCTCGGCCCTACCTCGGCCCATGTTAAAACCTGTCCCTACGTCGAATTTGAGATGTGATTCGGCAATCTCGGAGTTCGACGTTGTGAGTTTTTGATGGACTTCGGTCGATGATGTGAACAGTCGACCGAGTCCTTTTCAGATAAATGATAGTAAACCAAGCTATACACCTGTCAGTGTTCTTTTCTAACCTGTATAATAAAGTTGAACAAATACTACATTCCAGACAGATGAGGTATTACTTTAATGGAATAAACTTCCCAAGTAGAGCAAAACTGTTAGTGGTCTTTGCAGAGGGGAAAGTGCATAGGCCTGACTCGAAACAGACTATTTGAAAATAGATAGCCAATTGTTTTACATTATGCTATGCTCTTCATGGAAAACCATTACCAGATTCTGTCAGGGCACACTCCATGAGACACAGGGCAGCCACCACTGCCTTCCTTAAAGAAGTTCCTACTCAGCAGTCTTGGAGGCAGTACCATCTCCCACCCCCTTACTCCTCTGTCTACTGGGCCTCCCATGGCTATGAGGTTGGGCTGGTACCCTTAATCTATCATCAATCCCCACCTATTTTCTGTCTCTCTCTCTCTCTCTCTCTCTCTCTCTCTCTCTCGCTCTCTCAACTTAGACAGCTAGAAGGGTTGTGTTGTCCTTTATTATTGGATTATCACTGACTGACTGACCGCCCTCTTATACCCTGACATCCAGGTGTCAGCCCTTTGGACATTAGTTGATTAGGGATGATGTAAAATCTCTGGGAAATCTGGATGGTCTTGGGCTTCTGCATCGCAGGAAGACCCAAAAATCAGAAGTGCAACACCGATCTACTCTAACATGTTCATTTATGGGAAATGTAACACAATTAACTACTAGAGTTTTTTCACAAGCTACTCCCCAGTGGCCCAGATAGTATCAGAGCTCCATCAGTTGTTGAGGAGTTTTAAGGGAAGTCCTTTCTACTGTCTGTTTGTAGAACATCTGTAAATATGACAGAGATTATTTTTTCAGAGACAAGTGAGTGAGTAATTTTTGTGAGCTAATAAGGAGGCCATCCTACTTGACCATGCTTGGATATGCTTTATTCTAAAAGTAATTAATGGGCATTGGTGCTTATTTACAGAACAGCACATTTGGTGTGCACCTACAAAGATTTCTCTGCCTTATTGGGTATGAGGGTTGTTTGTTGTCTGTAAGTGGAGCACTTCTGTTAACTGGATAAAAAAGTCCCTGCTCAGAAGTGGAAAGGGAATGTAATGCTTTGTTAATTCTTTCATTTTACGCAGTTTAACTTCATTATTCACAAAAATGATGTCACAGCTGAAGAATGTAATTGCTTACCAAATTCAAGTCTGACCAGACTCTATCAAGCTTAGAGACCAGTTTCTTTAATTTCATTAACAGAAGATGTAGCTTTATACAAACAAGGAGTGTGTAGTTTCGTAGGTAAAATCATCTCTACAGAGACCTGTGCTATGCTCATCATATTGATTACTGCTCCAGTAGTCTTGCATTTTTGGCAGGATATAACCCATATATCTAACAGTTGGCCAGCTTCCGAACCTTCAGGGCACCTTCCATGCACCTAAATTGTTAAGCAGCTCAAACTGAGCTGACTAAAAGACAAGTTTGGGTGCCAAGCCCTTCAGATGTTTACTGTCATCAGAGTATGTTCCTCTGAGGCTTTTCAGGATCAACTGTCTGCTTGTGCTGTTCCTGTGATGGGATTTGTCAATAGGAAAATGACTTGGTGGTGACGGCAAATATTTCTAAATTCAGGTCTCCCCCTATCCCTTCCTGTTGCAAAGCTGTCGGTCATCGTAGACTTCTCAGATGTGGCTTGGGAAGCAGTTTCAGAAGGGATAATAGTGCAAGGTGTGTGGGACACCTAAGACAGATGCAGGCACATAAATATAAAAAAAGATGCCTTACCCTGATCAAGGCACTCAACTCTCTGAATCATGTTTGCAACCCCAGGACCTCTTCAAGTTGTTTCAGACAATACCACAGTTATCTGGTACACCTTCAATTTTGGGAACTAGGTAATACCCCAAAAAAGCTGGACCCACCAAGTAGGTTTCCACTTTAGATCTTATTTGTTGTAATAACTGTGCAAGTGGACTGGTGCGATACCCTTTTTAGCCACTTCCTGGGTCATGTGTCATAGACAAAACTATTTATATACATTTTAATTTTATGTCAACATTGATGTGCATAACCTAATGGCTCTTGTTTTAGGAATTGTCTAAGACACTAACATTGATCTTCAAGTGCAGTTCATTACAAACAGCAAAGAATATATGACAAGAGTAGTAAATTTTGTTCAAAATACAGTAAAATATGCACATAAAGTAAAATTTGTAATAAAGCACTGAAACAGGAAGGATTTTAGAGCCATAGAGAGTAAATGTGCAGTTTTTCTCTAAGTATGAGCCCTTGCAGCTAGTCAGAAATAACAAGTAATGGAAGATGTCAAATGTCTGTGGCAGGAAATTAACCCAAAGAGTGAAGCCCATAAGGCAAGCTAACACTTTGCACAGAACTTTTGCAATAGGGAATTTAATTGCACAACACACACTAAGCCTCACTCACCAGGCTGGACAAAGAAGATAACAGTTGCTTGTCTGGTGCCAGGATCTGCCAGGTTACGCATGCATTCAGGTCATTGCACCACAACTACCAGTATGATTCTGTCACAGTCTAAGTGTGTATAAATAACCTGAGACATACATCATTGGACTAGATGAAAAAAGACGTCCTGGATCTTTTCACAATGAGCAGCATTCTGCCTTCACCAAGAATGATGCCATAGTATGAACACAAAATAAGTGATTTTAACAAGTGGCTTAGTTTCTCATGTCATTCCAGGGGGATTCAGTATTTGTCAGCATGGGAGGACACAGTTAACAGACCACATTGCTTTGCCAAGGATGGTCTGCATCTCTACCCCCTGGACTTCCAGATGTTGGATAAAACCTTATATATCCCCTCATTGTCTTTTTTAGGCAATGCCAAAATGACAAACCTACAGACATAGCAAAGAAAATGCAAAGGAACCTAAAAGTGTTAATGATTAATGCTAGGAGCCTTAATGAGAAACCCCACATCCTACAAGCTTCCCTGACTCTGGAGAATATAGACATCTATGCCCTTGCCAAGACGTGGTGTAAAGCTGCAGAAATTACTCCAGCAGTGCAAAGCTTCAATGTCTTCCACACATTGATAGGGAGTGAAGGTGGATGCATCTGTCTGCATTAGCAAAAAATATAGCTGTAGGTTGGTTAAACGGGGTGGTGCACTGGAATTCATCCAAGTACAAACCACTATAGATAAGTCTCTTACCATATCCTAGCAAGTTATTGGTCATCATTGATGCCTCAAGAATCCTGCAGCTTGTACCTAGACCTAATGGAGGCACTCACCATCCAGTCAAATACTCTGTTCATGGGAGACTTTAACTACCCCTATACAGACTGGGAACATGTGCTGCCTCAAATTCACAGACACATTTCCTGGACTTCACACACACCCTTTACTGGATAGTGTGCACTCCATCCAGAGGTTCAAACATACTGGATCTAGTACTCACTAATATGAGGGAGTTATTGCACTCCTCCCCTCCCTGTACCACGCCCTCATTGGTGTGGTTGGACCACAGAGCTGTCTCCTTTAAAATGAAAATCGTTATGGAAAACCCAATTAAAATGATTACAGTTGGGAACTATTCTGAAGCAAACTTCAACCTACTAAGTCACAATTTATCAAAATTCAAGCCCGCCCAACCCCTGCACAGTAACTCACATGCAGTTATTCTTAGAAACCCTGTACAGCCATGTAAATGTCTGCATAGAGGCTGCTGTACACCAAAAATCACACTGGATTTCCAAGATGGCTGCACACTGATAAACAGCTTAATTTCAGCTCTCCAAGTATGAGAAAAGAAACTTCAGAGAGTAACTGTCAGTTTTTGTACATTCGGTTACAGGCTACTATGTACACTGCCTAGATGCCAGCAATGAAGACACTTGGAGCACCTGAAAGAAAATCAAATAGAAAAGGTGAAGAGAAAACTCTGACTGAGTTGAATCCTGCAGCTGTTAAGTGAAAAGTGGACCAAGATTCAGCTTTGGTACAAGAGACAGATTCCAATAATTTAGAGGAAAAATTTTAAATCAAATGTGCTCAGTGCTCATTAAACTCAACAAAACAGTGAAGGAAAGTGTAAACTCTAATAACAAATGGTTGGAAAAAACTAGAAGAAGCTTTAAAAAGCTATTCAAATGAACTGATAAAACTGAAAATCAGAGGTTGAAATGAAGAAAACTGGCTGAATCTGAGACTACTCAAGAAGAGCTGTTTCAGGAAAAGGTGAGATTTTCTGCTGTACCAGAAAAACTGGAAGAAACAGACTGTATTAATTTTATGAAATCACAAAGAAGCAACTGGACTGGTATTCCACAGCAGTATTTGTTAACTGAAAAGGCAAATCATGTGTATGCTCCAAACCTGACCATAAGAAAGTTGCAAAGACCTGTATTAAAGGTGCAGTAGTACCAGCAGAAAGAGTTTGATCCTGACAGAAGTGTGGCAGAAGCATTAATAGCTAAGCCAGTAGAGTGTTTGTAGAAAATGATTATTCACTGTTCACCAGGCAGAAGAGAAACAAATTTATCCTAGCAACTGGGGAATGTTGATAGTCAGGTGTGAGATTCGAGCTGCTGTATTCAGCTGTCTTCAGAATATTTTTTCTTGGAGTATCAAAGTAATTTTTGTCCAATGAAAACTGCGCCATCAAATAGGAGGGGACCTTTTCATTCTTCTGATAATAAAGCTCATACAGAGAGTTTGCCAATGAAACATGTTTTTGTATTCCAAAGTAAAAATGCTTGAGCTAAAGAAAAAAAAAGCACAGGTGTTGACTAAAAGAATTTGGAGTCCCTTGGCCTTGAACCAGAATCTGGGTTCAGGAGATGGAAATAGAGGAAAAAGACCAGCAACACTGAAATTAATGGATAAATGTGAGATTATAAAGCATCAGTCACGTTTATGAAATATGGCTTTACAAGAAAAAGTGGCTGAGAAAGACTGGACTTTTGCTGAATGTTAACCTTGTGGGGGACTGAATAGCATATACCCCACTGTATGTCATTAATGTCACTGGGCGTAGGAAAAAGGTAACTGTAAGTAAAACAATTAATGTGAAGTTCTATTTCACCTTCATTCTCACTGATAGGTTCGGAGACGATCCTCGGCTCCGACTAGGCCAAATGCAAAAGCTCGAGGTCTTCAACCAGCTCATGGCCTACTCCCTATTCCATGATGCACTGGTGCTTCCCCCAGATCTCATTTGCTGCTTCAACAGATTGAGAGTACTTTGACAGCTCTTGCCAGTAAAAGTTTGATATTTCATTAAAAAACTGGTAGTTTAGCTTGATAGTTTTTCTCTCTCATATTACTGTACTCACTTAGCTTTAAAACTTAGAGTGTGTCTTTTTGCTAGTTGTTAGTGGCCGTTTTTTTCTAGGCTGTATATTTTTCTTCTTCTTGTCTATTTCAGCGACAACTCATTTAAGTTAGAGGGTTGTTTAAATTGTTATTTCTCCTTACCCTAGAGTGTGTTAAGCTTAAGCCCAGGTTTTTGGGCAATAGTTATTCTCCGTACTGTGTGTGTTTTCTGTTATGGATGTTGTAGAAGTTAGAGTCCTGTTTTTTATTAGGGCTATATTTTATATAGTAGTGTGCGTTTCCCTACTAGTTAGTGCATATAGTGTGTTCTTTGCTCTTCTTTAAGTGTTGCTTTGTAATTCAGTTACAGTTAGATATTAATGGTTTCTGCAGTGTCTCAGCAATAGAAAGCTAAATCTGGATTTAAAAAGTGTCCTAAATGTGGACAAACAATGTCGATAACAGATGGTCACACAGAATGTGTTTATTGTTTAGGTGAGGTCCACCTACAGGAGAATTTTGCTATCTGTCATTCCTTTAGCTCTCGTGTTCTTCATGAATGTAGAAGCAAGCTAATAGCTAGGGGGATTATTGAAGTCCTCTTTCCATGAATCTTTAGATAAGGACAAACCAGGCAAGCCTTCAAAATCCTCCAAGACTTTGTCTTCCAAATCGTCTTCTGGGTCGGAGCCAAAAAAGGGTTCATCGACCTCTAAACCGAGTCAGACTGCCACCTTGGTTCCATTGCTTTCAGAACCGGAGGTTGTTGCTGTTCATAGGAGCCGGTCCCAGATATTGGAGCTGGTATCTCCTACTTTAAAGTCTCCAATCCTTCAATCAGTGGCCTCTTCCATAGCTTCTTTCCAGTCCTCAAGACTCTCTGATAGGTATGTGGATTGTGTGGTGCAGAGCCTTCTGCACACACCGGCACTAGCAAAAATTTTGTCGGGGCCAACCCTTGAGGTTTCGGAACTGACTAGGACCTAGCACATGACTTCTGTTCCTCCTCCGATTCGACCTGAGATTTCAGAGCTGGAGCTGATGATTGTGGAACCACTGGAGCCATCACCCCTCCTGGACCTGTTGGTTCTGACTACTCTGATTTCTTCTGTGCTGACCTTAGAGTCTAGGAGCCGACACTCGCCGGTCGGGTCCAGAGAGGATAGTCATACCGATCTGTCGGTTCCGACTTTGCCTCTTGGGGCCTTGACTCTGGTGAGTTTGGCCCCTACCTCAGAGCCCATCACTTCAGTGCTGGGGAGACTGCCTGTTTCTACAGATCCAGGGGTCCCTTGGGATCAGAGGCAGGGGGCCTTCAATGCCATGAGGAGAGTGTTGTCCCCTCAGGCATCCACATCATCGGTATCAGCAACCTCCTCCCCTAAATGCTTGTGTCTGCCTCTGCTTCACTGATCCCTCAAAAGCGTTGAGACCCAGAGCCTCAGGTCACCCCATTGGGTGAGCTTTGCTCTTCTGAGACCTCCCCAGAAGCTCCCACTGAGGAGGTTCCCAGGAAGAGGCTTTGCAAGAGGAAGCATCAGGACTCCCCACAGGAATCCATCACATGGGATCCTGACTTACATGAGTCAGAAGGGTCCCAACAGTCCCCCTCTGAAGATATCTCCTTCGGTGATATTTTGGAAATACTGAAACAGAGGGGTGGCTGGAAGCCCATTAATCCTACTGATGATGAGTCAGTCCTCCTGAAGGCTTTCAGGTTTTAGCCCTCCACCTCTTGGGTACCTCTGCCTTTTGATGAACTGATGGACCTTGTTTCTCAAAAGGCGTGGGAGTCCCCAGATGCCATGGAACCTTTCCCACTGAGGCCTAATAAATTCATAACATCACCCCATGACAAGACTTTCCTTACCAAAGGAGTACCTGTTGATGCCATGGTGGTGGTTACAGCCATAAAAAAGGAGTTATCAGAGACCTCTACATCTGTTCATCATCCTAATAAGGATTCTGGGATCATGGACAGATACGGAAAGCGCATGTTTAGTTCAGTGGCTTTTGATCTTCGATCCCTGAACTATCTTATACATTTTACTAGACTACACAAAGATCTCCTTAAGGAGTTGGGAGGTACTCTACAGGTGCAGTAGCTTCCCAACTTGCTACCTTAAATTCCCTTATAAAGTCTTCCATGTGTCTAGTTTTGTACGCAGCTGATGGAATGAGCAGGGCAGTGGGTACAGGAATTGCTCATAGGAGACACTCATGGATGCGCTTATGTTCCTTTGTGGAGCCCTATAAGTCATCCTTTAACACCCCCTTTGATGGTTAGTCCCTCTTTGGACTGAAAGTGAAGGAAACGCTTACCAGGTGTGAGCAAGAAGGAAAGACTCTGTCTGCTGTAGGAGTCTGTTTTTCCACCCCTACCAGACCTTACCCCAAAGGTCGGAAAAGTGGGAAGATGTGGTTCCGTAAATCCCAAGGAGCTTGCCTTGACACACATGGTGAAACCCCCTCTAGAGGCAGAGGAGGAGGTAATAAGGGAAGAAGCCATCCATGCGGCACAGGGGGCCTGCAAAATAAGGGTGACAGAGATCAGTTCTTTGGAAAGCCCTATCAGCACTCCTGAAAGGAGGCCCATCTGTCCATCTCTGAAGGCAGTCAGGGGACACTTATCTTTGTACCCAGATACCTGGCTAAAAATAACAAAAGACCACTGGGTACAAAGCGTCATATCCAGAGGATACTCCATTCCCTTTGCCAATCCACCCCCCTTATGAGAAAAATCCCGGATGTTCCACCCAGTCACAGGGAACAAGCAACCATAGAAATTGCAAGGTTGCTAGAAAAAAGTCATCCAACCAGTCCCAGCAGACAAGAGAGGATCCGGAACTTATTCAAGGTTCTTTTTAGTTCCAAAGAAAACAGGGGACTGGACACCCATTTTAGATCTCAGCAGATTGAACAAATCTGCCAAAAAAACATAGTTCTGGATGGTCACGCTACAGTCTGTACTTCCTTTTCTAGAGAAAGACAATTGGATGTGCTCAATAGAGCTCCAGGATGCATACTACCACATAAAAATGGCCAGACTATCTAGGGATCATCTGCGCTTTCAGCTGGAAGCCAGTCATTATCAATTTCGAGCTCTGCCCTTTGGTCTCACTACAGCCCCCAGAGTGTTCACCAAATGCATGGCAGTAGTCACAGCTCACCTGAGATGTTTAGGATTCCAGGTGTTTCCATATCTAGACGACTGGCTACTCACCGCCACCACCAAGCATCAACTCATACAAGCAAGGGATACAACCTTAAATCTTTGCAGTCAATTGGGTATTACCATAAACTTAGAAATATCTGCCTTATCGCCATCCAAACATACCATTTTTATAGGCGCAGATCTCAACACCATCTCCATGACTGTAAAGCTTCCACCAGAAAGAGTTTGTGCCCTTTGACAACAAGTCCTGAACCTCATCTCAAAATAAAAAGCCCCAGCTTCAGCAGTGCTCAAAATATTAGGGACAATGACAGCAGCAATCATTGCCATTCCTTTCGGTCAAAAGCATATGCCTATACTGCAATGGCTCTTATTCACAAATGGTCCTTTCAGGAACATCCAGTGTCACACCCAATTATAATAATGAATTCATGCAAGAAAGATCTTTACTGGTGGCTGACTTCTCCTCAAGTAACAATAGGGTGCCCTTTTGTTCTACCAACTCCTATTGTCATTGTGACCATGGACGCCTCCCTGATGGGGTGGGGGGGCATTTTCAGGGAAGGACAGCCCAAGGCACATGGGAGAAACACAAGGCTCACCTGCATATCAATTTCCTAGAGATGAGAGTGGTACTACTCGTGTTGCAATCCTTTCAAGACTTTCATCCTTTGGAGACTATTGCAATACAGACAGACAACATGTCGGTGGTCTGGTACATAAACAAGGAGGAACCAGATCCTACTCCCTATGTCGAGAGGCCCTGAGAGTATGGCAGTGGGCAACATCCACCCAGCACTTTCTGATAGCAATGCACATTCTGGGGAGATCCAATGTGATAGCAGACAAATTGAGCAGAGCAATTTTATTGACACATGACTGGTCCCTGAAAGAAGAAGTAGCGGAAAGGATATTCCGCAGATGGGGCCAGCCATGCTATGATCTCTTTGCAACTCCCACCAACACCAAATGCAGCAACAACTTTTCCCTAATCCCCACTCCGGGGGGATGCCCCAAGGGACGCGCTTGTACACAATTGGCCCCCAGGTCTCCTTTATGCTTTCCCCCATTCCGTCTGATACCCACATTTTTACAGAAAGCCAAGACTCTGGGAAGGACCATCATTCTAATAGCCCTTTATTGGCCTCATCAGATTTGGTTCTCCTTCTTTCAGCCTCATTTACTGGAAGAACCATGGATCCTGGACCCAGTTCCAGATCTTCTGATTCATTCATCAGGGACTCTTCATCCTACACTTCATACTCTCATACTGACAGCTTGGCTGCTCCAATTCCAAGAATAGCCTGGTTCCAGAATCTCTCACCTGCAGCTCAGAAAATCCTAACATCTTCTCATAAATCATCCACTAGGAAGTTATACCTTAGTAAATAGAAAAGGTTTTCCATATGGGCATCCCAAAACAATGTTCACCTGTATTTGGCTTCAGATGAATCCATTTAAGAGTTTCTGACCAAGCTTTTTAATGAAGGGGCAGCTGCAGTGACCATTAGGGTTCAATTAGCAGCAATTTTTAATTTTCATATTGGCAATCAGGGGGCTTCTATCATGTTCCATAGACTTTCTAAAGCCTTTCTTAAAGGTCCTATTCATTTCAGACCACCTATTAGATCCCAGCTACACCATGGAACCTAAATTTTGTTCTTTCTCGAATCATCTTACCCCCTTTTGAACCAGCCTCATCTTGCGACCTGAAATACTTATCATGGAAAACCATTTTTCTAGGAGCTATTACTTCTGCTTGGAAGGTTTCTGAAATGCATGCCTTGTCCATTAAACCCCCATACTTGATTTTTCACAATGATAGAGTCTCACTGAGGACAAATCCGTCATTTTTACCTAAGGTTTGTTCAGAGACAAATTTCAATCAGACTACAGAATTACCTGTTTTTTTCCAAAATATACAAATAAGATGGAACATATGCTGCACAAACTTGATGCCCATAGGCAACATTGATTCTATTTAGACAGGACTAAGGACATTAGAAAATCAGAACAGCTCTTTGATTCCTTTTCAGATTCAAAGAAGGGTACTCCTGTAGTAAAAACCA